>NW_024386764.1:5655746-5727011 GCF_900408965.1 Simochromis diagramma | reverse complement strand
AATGTCAAGACTCTTATATCATTTCCTGATAACATTTACATTTACAATAATTGATTACACAGCGGTGGAGAGTAGACTTTATCAAAGTAGATGTCTTTCTGAAAGCGCTGTAACTAAGTTTAAGACTATAATCCACCCACTGTTATCATCTTCAATGCCCTGTACCAACATAGAGCAGAGCAGCTATCTGAACGCTACCCCAACAGAGGTCGATTATCTTGTTAATAATTTCACCTCCTCACTACGTACGACTCTGGATACTGTAGCTCCTGTGAAAACTAAGGTCTCTAATCAGAAGTACCTGACTCCGTGGTATAATTCTCAAACACGTACCCTAAAGCAGATGACTCGTAATCTGGAGAGGAAATGGCGTGTCACAAATTTAGAGGATCATCATTTAGCCTGGAGAAATAGTTTGCTGCTTTATAAGAAAGCCCTCCGCAAAGCCAGAACATCTTACTATTCATCACTGATTGAAGAAAATAAGAACAACCCCAGGTTTCTCTTCAGCACTGTAGCCAGGCTGACAAAAAGTCAGAGCTCTTTTGAGCCAACAATCCCTTTAAGTTAACTAGTAATGACTTCATGAACTTCTTCACAAATAAATTTTTATCATTAGAGAAAAAATTACCAGTAATCATCCCACAGATGTAATATTATCTACAGCTACTCTTAGTACCATTGATGTTAAGTTAGACTCTTTTCTCCAATTGATCTTTCTGAGTTAACTTCAATAATTACTTCCTCAAAACCATCAACGTGTCTTTTAGACCCCATTCCTACAAAACTGCTCAAAGAAGTCCTGCCATTAATTAATTCTTCGATCTTAAATATGATCAACCTATCTCTAATGATCGGCTATGTACCACAGGCCTTCAAGCTGGCTGTAGTTAAACCTTTACTCAAAAAGCCATCTCTAGACCCAGCAGTCTTAGCTAATTATAGGCCAATCTCCAACCTTCCTTTCATATCAAAAATCCTTGAAAGAGTAGTTGTCAAACAGCTAACAGATCATCTGCAGAGGAATGGTTTATTTGAAGAGTTTCAGTCAGGTTTCAGAGCTCATCACAGCACAGAAACAGCTTTAGTGAAGGTTACAAATGATCTTCTTATGGCCTCTGACAGTGGACTCATCTCTGTGCTTGTCCTGCTAGACCTTAGTGCAGCATTCGATACTGTCGACCATAATATCCTATTAGAGCGATTAGAACATGCTGTAGGTATTACAGGTACTGCGCTGCAGTGGTTTGTATCATATCTATCTAATAGACTCCAATTTGTTCATGTAAATGGAGAGTCCTCTTCACACACTAGGTAATTATGGAGTTCCACAGGGTTCAGTGCTAGGACCAATTCTGTTTACATTATACATGCTTCCCTTAGGCAGTATAATTAGAAGACATAGCATACATTTTCACTGCTATGCTGATGACACCAGCTCTATCTGTCCATGAAGCCAGATAACACACACCAATTTAGTTAAACTGCAGGAATGTCTTAAAGACATAAAGACCTGGATGGCCGCTAACTTTCTGCTTCTTAATTCAGATAAAACTGAGGTTATTGTACTCGGCCTGAAGAGCTCAGAAATATGGTATCTAACCAGATTCTTACTCTGGATGGCATTACCTTGGCCTCCAGTAACGCTGTGAGGAACCTTGGAGTCATTTTTGACCAAGGACATGTCCTTCAATGCACATATTAAACAAATATGTAAGACTGCGTTCTTCCATTTGTGCAACATCTCTAAAATTAGAAATATCCTGTCTCAGGAGTGACGCTGAAAAACTAGTTCATGCATTTATTACTTCCAGGCTGGACTACTGTAATCATTATTATCAGGATGTCCAAAAAACTCACTGAAAAGCCTTCAGCTAATCCAAAATGCTGCAGCAAGAGTACTGACAGGGACTAGAAAGACAGAGCATATTTCTCCTGTTTTGGCTTCCCTTCATTGGCTTTCCTGTTAAATCCAGAATTGAATTCAAAATCCTGCTCCTCACATACAAGGTCTAAATAATCAGGCCCCATCCTATCTTAATGACCTTGTAGTAACCATATCACCCTATTAGAGCACTTCGCTCTCGCTCTGCAGGCCTACTTGTTGTTCCTAGAGTATTTAAAAGTAGAATGGGAGGGAGAGCCTTCAGTTTTCAGGCCCCTCTTCTGTGGAACCAGCTTCCAGTTTGGATTCAGGAGACAGACACTATCTCTACTTTCAAGATTAGGCTTAAAACTTTCCTTTTTGCCTAAAGCATATAGTTAGGGCTGGACCAGGTGACCCTGAATCCTCCCTTAGTTATGCTGCAATAGACATAGGCCTGCCGGGGGATTCCCATGATGCATTGAGTTTTTTCCTTTCCAGTCACCTTTCTCGCTCACTATGTATTAATAGACCTCTCTGCATTGAATCATATCTGTTATTAACCTCTGTCTCTCTTCCACAGCATGTCTTTTATCCTGTCTTCCTTCTCTCACCCCAACCGGTCGCAGCAGATGGCCGCCCCTCCCTGAGCCTGGTTCTGCCGGAGGTTTCTTTCTGTTAAAAGGGAGTTTTTCCTTCCCACTGTTGCCAAAGTGCTTGCTCATAGGGGGTCATATGATTGTTGGGTTTTTCTCTGTATCTATGAAGCGCCTTGAGGCGACTTATGTGTGATTTGGCGCTATATAAATAAAATTGAATTGAATTGAATTGAATTATAGACAAATTCCACAGTGGACTTGAAAGGCAGTGGTAGATTTTAGGGACATAGTAGGTAATCTTCGCTGTCTCTTTTTCCAGTGGAAGTCTTGATGGATATATTTTTTTCTTTTAGATCTTGTTGCTTAGATTCAAGGAATTAACTTCTGACATGCACCGATGTCAGTTGGTTCATAATGCTACCACAAGACTACTTACTGGAAGGACAAACATAGAAGACCAAACCCAGTATTTCCCCTCTACTCGACTGTCTCACTGTCAGTGAAATTGATTTTAAGATAATTGGCTTAGGATCCTTCATGCTGGCACCAGGTCTATACGTCTCTGAACTCATATCCACTTAGAGCTGCACTGGCGGACCAATGTGTATATATATATATATATAATATATATAATATCAGATTTAATGCATATCTCTGTACACTGTATCAGGCTTAATATGATTTCCTTGTGCTTTTAATTAGTGTCATGATTTTCACTAGAAACTCAGTTTGCCTTTAAGGGAATATCTGAGCACTGGCTTCAACAACAAGGGAGATTTTTCATGCAAATGTGTGTCTTTTCAGTCTTGTTGTCCATGACTATGAAGACTGAGAAACTTTTCTGATGATCATTTCTTTAGCCAGTGTGGAATAAGGTCGACCTGTTGGATATAGGGGTCCTAGCGATCGATTGATACGTTTCATGTTTGGGTGGATCTGCATTTCCTAATCCCTCTCTGGATAGTGCAGTGGTAAGTTATCCAATATTCCCATATGGCTTCAGCTCTTTAATGATTGCTTCCAGTAGGGAAGAACCCCCACCTCCCTTTATTCACTTTCTCTCTGATTGGCTCCTGATCTAAAAAAAGGTCCTCTCACTTTACTCTATCGATCTAAATACTCTGGGGAGGATGAGCTGTATACCAGATAGCAGAGATCAGGTTGTGGATTGTGTCTGCCTGTCAACACGTAAAATTACCACTGAGGCCAACTAGCAACATTTGAGCTATTCAATATGTCAGATGCAGTTAAAGGGAGTGGCGGGATTATCAATGAGAGGGTGAGTAACCACAGAGGCGCCCCATGTTGGGGAGACACAAACAGGAAGTAGAGCAATTTGATTTACATATTGATAGTTTTCGAAATGAGAAAGTGGGGATGGAAACGTATGCTGGGCATCATGTTGAGCTAAGGCTTGTTGGCAACTTCAGTGAAAGGCAGGAGTGGAGAATAAAAACAACAACAATTGTTATTTTATTTTATATTGCACCAGCAGTCTTCTTACTAGCCAAGGCATTCACAATGTTCCACATCTCCTCTGTGAATAACTGACTGGAAAGAAAAAGGCTCTTCCTTGATCATGTCATTTGACACAGGAATAATGACACATTGTTACAGGTGCAGCAGCATTACCATTTCTCTGATGTTAGGTGACTTAGTCTGTGGTCTGAAACAAAGCAAGGGCAGAGTCAAACAAATGTAACCAGGAGCTAATATGAAGTGGGGCTGACAGGAGAAAAATTATGAAACAAGATTACATTATTCTAATGTGGGCAGACAAAAGGGTGAGGGACAAGAATAAATGGAAATTCAGCTGAGTCAGAGGAAAGCAGATAAATGCCAATGAACCAACGCAAAGACTTTTACTTTAATGAGATATGGGAAGTGGTGATAGGGTGAAATGAGAGATCAGTGTGATCAAGAAATAAATGATTACACACCATCTCAAAAATTATAAAGTACCACATTTAAAAAAGAAAAGTTTTGCAGCAGTCCCCATGGTTCAGATGTTAAATGAAACGTAGAACACCAAAGAAGATCAATTATTGGAATGGAAGGTTTTAAAAGTCAAATAGATGTAAAAACGTGTGAATTGTAGATGAAAAGCTAACATACTTAGTTTCCTCCATTAATAACTGCAGTCATAGTGTACCCTGTCTTCACAGCATTGCACTTTTACTTCTATTTCACTCAAAAAAAAAAAAAAAAAAAAAGAATTTATTTCTTGTGGGCCCGGTAAATCCTACTGGCGTTATTTTGAAGCAATTTCTTCTTTTCACAAACAAACCTTTGTATTAAGACTCTCGGGTGTAACGCGCGTCTGCATCACCTTTTTTTTCTCTCAGTTAAATATGTATTCACAGTGTTCGCTTCAAAGAAGAAACATAAAGCGTAAAGGGCCCATTAGTGATTAGGCTGGTGCCTCAATGCTGCCCATGCAACAACAAATATTTACCTAGAGTTTCTATTTTTTTTCCATACTTTTCTTTCCTCAAACTCAACTGAAAAAAAAAGAAAAGAAAATGATGCATACGTCATAGGCTTTTTGAGTTTGATTGCTTTTTTAATGTTGTTTTGAACTACCTATTTACCTAAGCACAAAACTATATGAAGTACTGATCTTCATAAGAGCGATATTCAGTTGAGGCACTGTTTGAGCGGATCTGTTTTATCTTAAATAATGTATAAAAGTGTGGGCATCAGTGTGGTGACTTTTGATAAATGTCCATGTCACATGAAGTGAAAGTGGCTCCTTTGTGCTGCATTGTGTAGAAAAACACAGGCCGATATATGTACGTGGCTGCCTCACTAGACCAAGAGTCCAAGCCCCCGGATCCTTCTGTGTCTGACCCTCACAAGTCAGCGTAAGCCCTCTCATCTGGGATTATTCATGTTTTCCACATACAGGGTTGAAGCTTTAATCAAATGCCTGCCGCCCTTCATGGTGCTGACCTCTCTCACGCACAGCTTTCACAGCAGAGACGGCAGGTCAATCGCTTCTGCCACCGCTGTTTCCGCTGAGGAGCATTTCCACCGCATGGGATGGCCATTAAAGCGATTTAAATCAGTACTGGCAGAGAGGATCGGGCTTGCAGCTCTCCTTGGTAACTGACAATGTAATGATTAATGTGAGAGGGTTGTGGCTGTCTTAGTGTTGGGACAAACACAAGTGACTGGAAGGTCTAAAGGTTGGTTCAACAATTCAACTAGGGAAAATTGGGAAGAGAAGAGATCAGTAACAGTCACACTGTCAATTCTGCCTTGACCAAAAAATAAAAACACAAAATAAATAATGGAGATGCATAAAGCAGAGCATCTGCTTCACTAGAGCTGTTTAGTGGCCAGCAGTAGAGGACTGCACCAGCGAGCAATATTGTGTTATTGAGAGAATGAAACCGCTAGAATGTGCTTGATAATGTTTTTGAACATTTAGAAAATTGATATGAGCAAACATGCATTTGCTGTGTAAAGATATAGTACTGTAATGGGTACTGCTTTCCCTTGCTGAGACTGAAGTCCCACTCCCACTGTATGTGCTGCAATCCAAGTTCCACTGCTGTATGACTCGGTAGCTGGTCCAACCCGATGTGCATGGTAAATCCCTTCCTTTGAAATGATTTGCCCTCCCTGCATTTATAAAGAGACTAGAATTGACCTCCCAGCATTGTGAAAGCAAAATGACGGCGTGCAGCCTGGAGCATTCAGCTGGAGGCGACCCATCACATGTTCCTTCAAAGCAGTCACTTTCTTTGACTGAAAAGACCTCTGACAAAGGGAAAAAAAACAACACACGGCTGTTTTGAGAAGGAAAGTTCTGCAAACTGCTCAGTAACTTCAAGTTGACATGAGTTTTAGGTTTTGGCTTCATTTATTTGAGTCTGAGATCCCAGTGAAGTTATGTTTCAATAAATTGCTGGTCCTATTTATCTTTTTTCTACTAGCATATAAATAAGTAGGCGTGGTCCAGTATTGTATATCTAATGAGTATTTTTGACCTTGATTGCTTGCATATAACTCATTAATATGTTTTTGTTGTGCATCACCAATATTTGCTAGCTTTGTAAGTAGAAACAAAGCTCCACTAAAGTAAAAAAGCCAACTGATTCAACATGACATTGACAACATTCTGAATATTTATGTCTTATTATTATTGATGTGTAGCTGGGTTTTCATATACTTTAAATCCAGAGTCTTAAAAAATCCTTTTTAAAAACGACATGTCCTGCTAATAATCTTATTCTAATCATCCATATTTCTCCATTCTACATTTGTCTTAGGCACGAGCATTTAGAGTTTTAAAAACAAAAGTTGATATACACTGGTCTTGTTAAGTTTGAAATGAAACTAGTGTGTGGTTTTTTCCCATATTACTAACATGCCAATTTGTTTGTTGTGATTTATTATCAGCCAGACTCATATTTGCTTTAAATGACAAATTTATTTAAGACGGAGTGATTTATCTAAGTCTGGGATAGTACGTGTTAACGGCCGCTTATAGATCCTACCTGCCGGATCTTCTTTTCATAGATATTGCTGTTATGACTGATGAAGCCGAGCTGGTGAGTTTCTGTGTTAACCAAGTAACGTGTTAAAGCTATAAATATGACTATTACTAAACTGTACTGTCATTAATAGTGTTGCTTTGTTAATGTTGTATGGTTGTTTTATTTTGTGTCTTTCAGTTGATTACCTGGCTTCTGTAAGCCGGTTACTGTACTGGTGTTAGTTTATGGTTGTGGAATAAACTTATAAAAGGCAGCAATCAGATGTCCGAGCCTGAGTACGACACAGTTTCATCAGTTAAAACACACCCTTACGGTGGGAGTTTGCTAAATTAAAGGTAGTTAACTTAGTAAAAACCGTACAGTAATCAACACTTAGCCACCCCCCGCGACGGAGAAGTGGAGGAGGGTCTGTGTCGACTACGGAGAATCCAGCAATTAGACGGAGCCCGGCCGATCGTCACGGCCGATCGACGTGACTTCGTTCTCAAAACACCGTCAAGCCCTCGTACGTGAGAGACTGTGTGTGGATTTCTTTGCTGGAACTAATAGGGCGCTGGCATAGGATAAGCCAGCCGCCGAAAACGAACTTTTAATTCAGTTACTAGCCGCTAAGCGACCGGAAGTGGGTCGCCGCCATCTTTGTTGTGGGCAAAGGAATAACGCCGGTAATAAACAAGAAGGAAAAAGTCAGTATGGCATGCCGAGAAGAATTAAAGAAAAGGCGGACCTCTGCGCAAGCAGTTTTTACTAGGAAAGCCAATTCCATTGCCTTTAACATTGACCTTCTGACTGAACATGACCTCATGTCTGAAAGTAGGACACTCAAAGACAGTTATAGTGAGGTTTGTGATAGCAGTTTTGATTACATTGCTGCTATGGAAGAAGAAGATGCAAGTGGGCTTGCAGCAGAAATAGCTGAAGTGGAGAAGAAGCTACAGGACTGCCGCTCAAAATACCAGACCACAGAAATGAAGCTAAAGGAAGCGTCATGGTCTCGTTGTGCATCAGGTCAGTTTGACAGTCTAAGAGTTGACCTAAAAGATGCGATTAGCCAGGTGGAGGCGCTCAAAATGGGTCAAATAAAACAGGATCAGTTTGATTCAATGCTCCCTGCTGTGGAAGGCAGAGAGGAAGCTCTGAGTGAGTTTGTGCATAAGTGGGATCGTTATGTTCCAGAGAAAGAAGTGAACGTCATGCGAGCTTGTCTCAAAGAGCTCAAGGAAAGGAGGAGAGTGGCTATGGTGGTGCTGGCTACCACCCTAGATGGAAGAAGGAGATCTGGGTGTGGCGACCTTAGAAGCAGGACTAGCAGTGAAGGTGAAGGCAGTGATGAAGGTGGCGCTGACGGTGAAGTGACGAACAGCACTAGCAAACCCAGTGGGCCCGCTGCGACCGGTGGAGATGATGGCCCAACGCATGCCAGTGGTGCGCTAGATGCTGATGTGCACCCTGCTGCATGCCAAAGTGCCGCAGTGGGCAGTAGTAACCAGGTTATTGATGAAGGTGGCCCCGATGGAGTACGAGCTGCAAGTCCTTCCATTGCAGCCCTTCAAGCGCCACCACAGGGACCACTATCCCAGGGTCTGGGGAGTCCTGTGTTCAACCCTGGCCCCTCAGGCACACCACAGCAGCTTCGAGGAGTGCATGGTGTGAGACCCAATGGCGCTGGGGCAGGACAGAGCACGTCTACCGTCTCTCAAGGATCACTCGGAACGAGGATCGCACTCGCACCCCTGAGCCTACCAAAGTTCTTTGGGGACAGGAGGAGCTACTGGTGCTGGAAGAGTAACTGGGGGACCCTCCAAGCATTAGCGGAACCCACAGGTTCCCCGGAGTGTAGGCTCTTCCACCTGATGGACAGTATTTCTGATCCAGTAAAATGCGAACTTAGGCTGTCTCACTGCCGCACTGCGAGCGAGGTTTTCCGGGTTTTAGAGGATTGTTATGGTGACATATCACAGATAGCAGATGACATTGTACTTGAACTACAGGAGTTACCAGGCGTGCGCAACAACAAACCCAGAGAGGTTTTACAGTTGATCCAAGCTGTAGAGAGGGCACTGTTGGACCTAATAGACCTAGGTTATGAAGATGCCGTAAAAAATCAGTTAGTGATCCCGTCACTTGAGAGTAAGCTACCGGACAGTATGAAAGAAAGGTGGCTTTTGTACCGATGTGATCCTGTCAACGATGTCAGTCAACAGAACCGGTTTGATAAGCTATGGCAGTTCCTGAAAGATCAGAAGACAGTTCTGGTGCAACTGGAGCAGTTGCAATCCATCAGACAGTCTAATACTGCCAGGGCAGCTGATCCGAGCCCCCGCGAGAAACCAAAAGAGAGACCTGATGGGAGGATGGAGAGACGTTCGTTCACCAAGGCTACTGCGAGCGAGACGAGAGGTGAGCTGTCACAGAATCCTTGCTGTTTGTGTGGTAAAGAAGGTCACACAGGGCATTTATACCGCTGTAAGACGTTTAAAAAGGCCAACCCGTCAGAGCGGAGAGCTTACGTGAAAAAGACAAAAGTATGTCCCAGGTGTCTGGACTCCCATGGGAGTGATGACCCGTGTAGTAAAAACTTCCTGTGCCGTAATGAAGGATGCAGGAGGGGTGATGCCTTATCGGATCACCATTTCTTCCTGTGTCTTAAGACCCCAACTAGGAAAGATGTAGCTAGGCAAGGGGTAAAAGGGGATAAAAGGAGAGAACCTCGAGGCCCGACGGAAGAGCAAGAGGCTGTGTTTGCTGGCCTAGGTCTGTCCCCGGAGCAGCTGGAGGCTGTTAGAAGAGCTTGCACAAACAAAGTAACGTCAAAGTTGTGGGCTGGCAGAGGCTCGGAAGATGAGAGTTGTCTGAAGGAGCTCCCGGTCCTCATGATGTTGTTGGACGTCACCACCAAGAGGGGAGACTGGATTGGAGCACTCATCGATTTAGCCTCTGACACGAATTACATCACCCACGAGGCAGCGGAGAGGCTTGGTCTGCCTGGTGAACCAATCACCTTAGTTGTTCATGGTGTTGGTGGCATGGAGGCAAAAGTAGAGACAAAAAGATACCTGGTGAGCATAAAAGTAGCCACAAAGAAGGGAACATGGCGACTCCATGAGATGGTTTGCTATGGATTAGAAGAGATTGCCAATGTGGGTCACGTAGTGGACTCGGAGCGCCTGGAGAAGTTCTTCCCAGGCTCTGTCGAACCGGGGGAACTCATCCGCCCGGAAAAAGTTGAGCTACTCATCAGCACCCGGGAGGGTCGTCTAGCCCCCCAGAGAATGATGAGGTGCGGTGACTTGGTTCTGTGGGATGGTCCGTTGGGGAAAACCATCAGTGGTGCACACCCGGATCTGTTTGAAGATGTGGAGGTGACTGCACGACTCTCATCGACCCATTTTGCAGTGCTCCATGAGGGCGGAGTCTCAGAGAGTTGTGGCCCTCCGTAACTGCTGCCCAAAACCAAAGAACAGCATAGAAATCGGTACCACGGCTACATCCAACACTGAGATCATCAAATGGCTGCAGTGGGACAGTATTGGTGCCGCCTGTGATCCCATGTGTGGCGGGTGCCGCTGCGGGAAGTGCGCCCCTGGAGGGAAAGAAATGTCACTTGCTGATGAAAGAGAGTTGGAGATCATCAGAGGGGGTCTAACCTTCAAGCTGAGTGACAATCATAGTGACAAGCCCCATTGGGATGCTAAATATCCCTGGAAAGAGGACCCTGCGACCCTGCCTAACAACCGCAAAGCTGTGGAGGCAACTTTCCTGAAGTCAGAAAAGCGCCTCGAGAAAGATCCGCTATGGAAGGCAGCTTATGCTAAGCAGGTGTGTGACATGCTGGCTAGGGGGGCCGCTATCCAGCTTTCCCAGACGGTGTTGGACGAGTGGAAAGGAGCCGTGTGGTGGATAAACCATCTGATGGCGCCCAACCCACACTCCAACACCACGCCGGTGAGGCTCGTTTGGGACAGCAGCCAGGTGTACAGAGGTGTTAGTTTGAACAGCATCTTGATGAAAGGCCCAGATGTTCTGAATCCCATTAGGGCAGTGCTGCTCCATTTCCGGGAGGGAGAGCATGCGGCAATAGGGGATGTCTCCAAAATGTATAACTCTGTATGGCTGGAGGATCAAGAGGTGCATGTTCACCGCTTCTTGTGGAGGCATTCCCTGGAGGAGGACATCAAGGATTATGCTGTGGTGCGTGTGAACATGGGTGACAAGCCTGCAGGTTGTATCGCTCAGGTTGCCATGCGAGAGACTGCCCTTCTGCCACAGTTTGTCAACAGAGTGGAAGAAAGACGTGTCATTGAAGAGGATACTTACGTGGATGACATCCTTGTGTCCCACAACGACCCTGAGAGACTGAGCGAGATCCTTGAAGGGGTTGAAACCATTCTCAAGCATGGTGGGTTTTACCTCAAGCCTTGGGTGCGGTCTGGCTTTAGTGGGAGGCAAGGTGCTGTTCCTGCCGAACCAGAAACCATCATGTTGCCCAACCAGCTGCGGACCGAGGACAACAAGGCCTTGGGTGTGGGTTATCTCGTGGAAGAAGACAAGCTCTTCCTCATGGTGGCTATTAACTTCTCCGCAAGAAAGAAAAAGATGCGTACTCAAGTAGACCTCGCTGAGGAGAACATAGGGGAGAAGACGCCAAAGCCTCTCACCCGCCGTATGCTTCTAAGTCAGGTAGCAGGGCTCTATGACCCCCTTGGTCTGGCGACGCCCCTGAAGCAGAAAGGTGTTATTCTTGTCAGAAGAGCCTTTCAGGAGGCCGGGATACTGACTAAGGATACGTGGGATAAGCCGCTGTCTAGTGAACTACGTGGGAGAGCGATCAAGCTCTTTGAGGAGTATGCGCGGCTGAGTACCATCACCTTTCCCAGGAGTATTACACCATCCGGCTGGGTGGGTAAACCCTGGGGGATCACGTTCTCTGATGGAAGTTGTGACTCATACGGAGCGGTCCTCTACCTGCGCTGGGAAACATCTGGAGGGGTTAAGACTCGGCTCGTGGAGTCCAAGGCCAAATTGACTCCAATCGAACAAAAGGGAGATGCTGTCAAGGCAGAGATTTGTGGAGCTGTTTTTGCCACTCGCCTGAAAGGTTACTTTCTGAAGTACAGTCGGTTGGAAATAGATCGTTGGTACCATTTTCTGGACAGTCAGATTGTGTTAGGTGCCATCCAACGAGAGAGTTACGGGTTCCAGACCTTCTTTGCCAATCGAGTGGGAGAGATACAGAAGGCTGGGCCTGTGACCGACTGGTGGTGGCTTCCTGGCCAGTTCAACGTGGCTGACCTGGTCACAAGAGGATGTTCCCCTGAGCAGCTTGGTGAGGACTCTTCATGGCAGACCGGTCCCATGTTCCTAACCAAGCCAGTAGAGGAATGGCCCATAAAATCAGCTGCAGAGGTGGCCTCTGGGACTAGAGAAGTCGTCAGTCGACTCCAAAGAAAGGCTTTTTCTGCCATCTTAACAAGGTCGCAGGAAAGGGCGCAGACTACTCCAGATGGTTTTGATAGCGTCAAAGCCGTGGTCGACGGACAAGTAAGTCCAGAGCCTTTACCATTCAGCGACAAGGTTACGTCTTTTGAGACTAAGGGGCCTCCTTCTGTTGCTTCTAATGTCTGCAGGATCAAGGAGTGTTGGGGTTCAGCCTTGATAAATCAAGTAGATCTTTCACGGTTCAATTCCCTAGCCAAGCTCTGTGGGGTCATAGCTTATGTCCACAGAGCCTTGCGCTTTTGGTTATCTGGCAGGGGTCGAACTGCTGTAGGATTAAAGTGGGAGGCAGTGCCCACGGCTCAGGAGCGAGTAGAGGCGTTTCAGGACTTATGCCTCGCCGCCCAAGCAGGTGTGACTTTCCCTACGACGACGCTCAACCGCCTGGTTGTGCGCAAGGATAAAACAACGGGGCTCTTGATGTGCTATGGCCGGATTCAATCCGTTGAGGAGGAGAGGTCCGGGGTCCCTTTGATCCCCTACAAGTGTCGGTTAAGCTCTCTCCTCGCTGAGGACGCCCATCGTGTCAACCACGAAGGTGTTTCTGCCACCCTTCTTCGGATGAGGAAGAGGGGCTGGGTAGTTAAAGGTCCCAGGATCGTACGGAAGGTGATTGATTCGTGCGTAAGTTGCAGAAAGTGCAGGGCCAAGCTATGCACTCAGGTGATGAGTGATCTTCCTCCCGTACGCACTACGCCAGCAGCCCCTTTTGAGTACACTACTTTGGACTTGTTTGGTCCATATTTTGTCAGAGACTCAGTAAGACGACGAGTGAAGAAGAAAGTTTGGGGCGTGGTTTTTAGCTGTATGGCTTCAAGAGCAGTTCATGCAGACATAGTTGAAGATCTGTCAACTGAGGGCTTCCTGAAGGCATACCAGCGGTTTACTGCCCTGAGGGGTCATCCCAAGAAACTCTGGTCTGACCAGGGGACCAATTTCGTGGGAGCTAAACCTGCGCTGAAGGAGCTCTACGATTTCCTTGCGAGTATCGACAAAGAAGAGATCCAAAGAAAGGCAACCGTAGTTGGGTCTGACTGGGTGTGGGAGTTTAGTCCAGCGGACTCCCCACACCGGAATGGAGCAGCAGAGGCAGCTGTTCGCGTGTTGAAAAGGGCGTTGAGTAACGTTGGTGAAGAGGGAAACTTGACTGCTCTGGAATTCCAAACCCTCCTCTATTTGGCGGCCAACCTCACCAATGAGAGGCCTATCGGGGCCAGAGCTCAAGTTCAGGAAGAAATTGTAGATGTTTTGACACCAAACTCTTTGTTGTTGGGTCGGGCAGGGCCCAGGGGCGACAACATGGGTTTTGAGTTCCCTGCCTACCCATTCAGTCGTCTACGTGCAGTCCAGGTGGAAGTGGACAAGTTTTGGAGACGCTGGAGTCAGTTGGCCGGGCCGCACCTGTTTGTTCGGCAAAAATGGCATGCCCCGGCGAGAAATGTTTCTGTTGGGGACCTTGTCTGGGTGGCAGATCAGAACGCACTTAGGGGTCGTTTCAAGCTGGGCCGTGTGGAGGAGGCAGATCCAGATCACCTAGGTGTTGTTCGAGATGTCAAAGTAAGGATTTGTTGTAGTCGTCCCATCAACTGGTCTCAGGCAAGGAAGGACAGGGAACCATGTCATTCCACCATTCTCCACAGGGACGTAAGGAGGTTGGTGGTGTTACTGCCAGTAGAGGAGCAAGAGGAACGTGGTTCATCCCCCTGAGTACCCAAGAAATACTTGCAGATTGGGGACTCTTGGGTGTGGGGACCAGGCTCAACCTGTTTAAAACACTGTTATAAGACTTTTTGTTTTCTATATTAGTGTTTATTGCTACTGGTTATTGTGGCCTACTTAGTCTGGCACGTAGCCCAAGTGGGAGGTGTGTGGTTTTTTCCCATATTACTAACATGCCAATTTGTTTGTTGTGATTTATTATCAGCCAGACTCATATTTGCTTTAAATGACAAATTTATTTAAGACGGAGTGATTTATCTAAGTCTGGGATAGTACGTGTTATCGGCCGCTTATAGATCCTACCTGCCGGATCTTCTTTTCATAGATATTGCTGTTATGACTGATGAAGCCGAGCTGGTGAGTTTCTGTGTTAACCAAGTAACGTGTTAAAGCTATAAATATGACTATTACTAAACTGTACTGTCATTAATAGTGTTGCTTTGTTAATGTTGTATGGTTGTTTTATTTTGTGTCTTTCAGTTGATTACCTGGCTTCTGTACGGTTACTGTACTGGTGTTAGTTTATGGTTGTGGAATAAACTTATAAAAGGCAGCAATCAGATGTCCGAGCCTGAGTACGACACAGTTTCATCAGTTAAAACACACCCTTACGGTGGGAGTTTGCTAAATTAAAGGTAGTTAACTTAGTAAAAACCGTACAACTAGAAACCTTTCAGTTCTAAGATGGGCCTTTTATACATTCATTCAGTTCTTTTGTGGCATCCCTAAGTATGGCATCAGAAGTGCCTCACTCATCTCAGAGGTATTTTTATTGGATGACTGGCTGTGAAACAGCAGCGTCATTTCATTTCACGACTGAATAGATGCTGATACTGACTCTTAAGCTGCCACAATATAGTCTTGTAGATCCAGATAAGAGTTTGCCACATGATGCAGTGCAGTTTTATACCACACTGATGCTTGCTAATCCCACCTGTCACTGTTGAGGTTCCTTTTATTATCACACCTTCCAGCTCCTCTTTTCTCAACTGCTGAAGTGAAGGATCTAAATCTTGTTCATGTCTTTTCACACCCAATTAACTCATGGAGGTAGAATGTGCCCTTTTGACCACACTATGCTACCCTGAGATACTTCCTTTCTGCAGCATGACGAGAATAGAACTGTTACCAACTGCAGTTACCCTGGCAATCTTTGCCAACACACAGTAAACACTGACACTACTGCATCTGTGCATAATATAATCAGTTACAATGCATTTATCTCATTTGTTTTAATATTTTCATAAATCAAAGCACAATAATGAAAATGTGAAATAAGTCATCACATTATTGTAAATATTCACGGAATGTCCAAACATGTAAATAATTAGATTTTAATTATGCTGAAGTTATATGAAATCTAACATACTGCATTTGCCATATTTTTGTTCTTTGCTTACACTTTGCTGCAAACATACAGGAAACCATGGGTTTGCTTTGTGCCTTCAAATCCCATAATTGTAAACATAACATGCACTCGTTAACACAGATGGTACATCTGTGTATAATTTATCACTGACAAGGCAAGCACGGTCTGTTTCCATCATCTATTCTTCCATTACATGTTTACATTTAAACCAAAACTAATGTTGTTCACAATTATTTCCATATTGATTGAACATTAATACACGGTACATAATTGACTCAGAGCAAATAGTGGATTTACTTTTGTGGAGTTGTCCAACAATATGTCCCCAAACACGCACACATGCACACTCCCCCTCCTGTGTCACTTTTTATCATTAGACTACTTACAGTGGGATATTTCAGATGAATGGGGCTGAATTCTTAGATCTGTGTAGCTTATCTCCTCTTAATTAATATTGACATGGCTGACTGACTGTATTATACCTGCAGTATTTAGTATGTGCTGCATGGTTGATCCTCCAGGATCATGGATCATTGTACCAGCTGAATATGGTTTACTTGATAAAACTACAATGAGAAAACAGAACCATCTGTATTCTACTTGTGCCTCGCATACACTAACATTCAGATGTTCACAGAATGGGAAAGCAATGCCTTTACCGATTGCTTTTATTGCTTTTTGTTTAGCTGTCATGTGTGTGGACAATCATGTGTGGACAATCAAGGCAGATTAACTAAAGCTGGTTTTAGTTTTATTACTAAGACAGACTAAATCATGGTATGTCTGATGACAAGCCACACATGGTAAGACCACACCACTAGTTTGCTTCACCTTAGTTTACTTTGCACTCACTACTTGAAATATCTTTTACTTATTGTCCAATATATTATTTCTTTATAAAAAATTTTTTTTTACATCACACCTTCAAATGTCTATATGGAGTGCACACATATCAACACTGCAAGGTCAAAGTTTTGTTTTATGTTGTAACAATGCATCTTTCTTTGAGTTACCTGGGGGTTTGGCTTCTCCTTCCTGGTTGGCAAAAGGTGTGGCAAAGCTGAAGTACTGCTGACAGCTTCATTGGAGTAAACCACATGCTGGTCTGTGGGGTGTTTGGGAGTTTGTTTAATTGTTTTGTGTTAGTTGGTTATATGGCAACCGTTTTGTTTTCCCCTTGAGTGTCATATGGTTTAGGTAAGCCGGTATTTAAATTTCCTCATCAGAATCAGTAAGACTTTATTTATGCCCAAGGAGCAATCATGTGTCATTTCAGCAGGTCAGTTTGGCTTATGTCTGTTTGAGGTGCTGTTAGTTGTTATTTTGAGTTTAGTTTATTGAGATGACCTCTTTTATTGGTCTGCATGTTTAAATTTTTGGCTTTGTTAGTTATCTTTCATATTTTGGGATCAATAAAACACCATTTTTGAATTAAACACCTGTGTCCTCTATGCCTTACTACTTGGTCCCTGACATGGTATATTGATAGTTTGTCAAAAAGTTTTTCAGAGAATTCAAAAAGTAAATTATATAAATGTAAACAAAGGACATAAATAAAATACAGGTGAAATGGTAAGTTATACTGTAAATTCTGATTATACCACTTACCCCCTTTTCACATTATTCTTTTAATATTTTTTTATTTGGCTTTTAATTTATTTCAGTGTTTCATCATTTAAAAAAAAAAAACATAGTAGGCCCCACAACACAAATAGCTGTAGTACTCTCCTCTTTTGTTGAATCATTTTACAGTCTATGCGGTATCTACATTAGATCACAAACTAATAAATACTTGGCTCTTCAAAATGTTTTAAAAGGGTGCAATCAATGTGGGATTTAAACACAAACATAGGAATTAATCTGTGGTCTAACTCCACCCATCTCATTGAAAAAATACGTGAAAGTTGAGACTAAATCTATATGTGGAGTCTTTACCTATTTTCCATGGTATCTTCACAAATAAAAGCAAAGATATAATCAGTGAATCGAAGGATCAATTCCTCACATTTGGCAGTGAAGCAATAACAAAACAGAACTCATCAATTTCATTGATGTTGGAACCAAAGAAGGATCTTAATTTAGCTACAGCTGAATTGTTTGCCAAGGTGTAACTAAATCGACTGACACTAATACCAGATAGATGTGTAACAGAAAATTTTCCAGCCTGAAAATTTAAATCCATTGATACAACAGCACTAGGTAATGAGAGAATTAAATGAGCAGGAACAGAGCGGGTTCTCAGAGCAGTACTCCTGATGACAGTGACCATTCAACTTCATTAGGCGGTATCGACATATTTATTCCAAACTTAATCTCCGAGCAGCAGCGGTGCCACTTGGCCTTTTAGACAGTGTCAATGGGATTCCATGCCTGGTCACCTCAACCAACAGCACGGCAAACCACAAAGAACTAACACGCAGATGTACCTCAGTCAATGGTTTTTGAAGTGTACTTTCTCTATTGGTCATGACAACCTGTTCAGAAGAAAATAAATAGTCCTTCTTTCATGAAGAATAAACACGCAGAGCTCAGCTTTGGAGCAGCAGAGCAGGTTTTTATTCTGGCACAGAGAGCCGGGGTGCCAGATTTCTTTAGCGATTGACTGTAATCCTAATTGCACATGTTGTAGTTAGCATGTCTTTAATGCTGAACCCATACTTTATGGTTTGATGAAAATAAATTGCCAATATGTTGCTATGAAATGAAGGCAAAATTCTTGCTCAACAGAAAATGTTGACAACTAGCTGATTACTTGTAAGTAAAGACTGGCTTTTTTTGTGGGGTTTTTTTTTTTTGTGAGTCCAAAGTCAAAATAACAACACTATACAGCAGGGATGTCAAAAGCATACAGCCCGCTTAGAACTTGAGTGGGCCGGTTAAGTGAAACGCCACTTTCTGTGGGTGTAAAGACTACAATACACATAAAACTACACATTTTGATATATCTTAATATAAGTTAACGAAGTGCAATTTCAACATCACATCTCACATCACACATTGTGTAAAAGGTTCTGGTAGCTCACTGCCCAGAGTTTCCCATATTTATAAAATACAGGACACTCTTTAGCAAGTTTCTATAGTAGACGGTGAAAAGAAGCGCAGGAAAAACTGTAAAAACTATACAAATACAATTAAGCCTAAAAATTTATGCACTCTATCAGATTTTCCAAAGCTGTTTAGCAGGTCGGATGGGATTCTTTGCCGGGCTAATTCTGGGCTCCAGGCATTATGTTTAACATATCTGCAATAGAGTATATAAGATGAATGTACACTATATTATGGAGGTTTTCATTTAAAAAAAGAAAGAAAAAAATACATTTATATCTAATTGAAGCGCACTTTTTCAATGAGCTCAATCCATAAAAATTGCTTAAGAATCTAAAATAACTCCTGAAAAGATTCTGAAAACGGTGACCATGTTGTGGCCTTTGAGAAATCATTGCGCTGTGAGGTAATTGCCCAACTGTGCCAATTTACCACCTCCAGACTAGAAACCTCAGACTTTATGGCAGGATGATCAAAGCTGCCACACTCTCCAGTGTTTCCTCCACATACAGCTTTTCCAGAGAGAATTGTTTTTTGTCTTTCATCTTTCAATTCAAATTTCCTTCCTTTCTCTTCTTTCGACTGTCTGCTCGTCTTCTCTTGGATCAAACACGAATAAGAAGATACAGGGAGTGCAGAATTATTAGGCAAATGAGTATTTTGTCCACATCATCCTCTTCATGCATGTTGTCTTACTCCAAGCTGTATAGGCTCGAAAGCCTACTACCAATTAAGTATATTAGGTGATGTGTATCTCTGTAATGAGAAGGGGTGTGGTCTAATGACATCAACACCCTATATCAGGTGTGCATAATTATTAGGCAATGTCCTTTCCTTTGGCAAAATGGGTCAAAAGAAGGACTTGACAGGCTCAGAAAAGTCAAAAATAGTGAGTTATCTTGCAGAGGGATGCAGTAGTCTCAAAATTGCAAAGCTTCTGAAGCGTGATCATCGAACAATCAAGCGTTTCATTCAAAATAGTCAACAGGGTCGCAAGAAGCGTGTGGAAAAACCAAGGCGCAAAATAACTGCCCATGAACTGAGAAAAGTCAAGCGTGCAGCTGCCAAGATGCCACTTGCCACCAGTTTGGCCATATTTCAGAGCTGCAACATCACTGGAGTGCCCAAAAGCACAAGGTGTGCAATACTCAGAGACATAGCCAAGGTAAGAAAGGCTGAAAGACGACCACCACTGAACAAGACACACAAGCTGGAACGTCAAGACTGGGCCAAGAAATATCTCAAGACTGATTTTTCTAAGGTTTTATGGACTGATGAAATGAGAGTGAGTCTTGATGGGCCAGATGGATGGGCCCGTGGCTGGATTGGTAAAGGGCAGAGAGCTCCAGTCCGACTCAGACGCCAGCAAGGTGGAGGTGGAGTACTGGTTTGGGCTGGTATCATCAAAGATGAGCTTGTGGGGCCTTTTCGGGTTGAGGATGGAGTCAAGCTCAACTCCCAGACCTACTGCCAGTTTCTGGAAGACACCTTCTTCAAGCAGTGGTACAGGAAGAAGTCTGCATCCTTCAAGAAAAACATGATTTTCATGCAGGACAATGCTCCATCACACGCGTCCAAGTACTCCACAGCGTGGCTGGCAAGAAAGGGTATAAAAGAAGAAAAGCTAATGACATGGCCACCTTGTTCACCTGATCTGAACCCCAGTGAGAACCTGTGGTCCATCATCAAATGTGAGATTTACAAGGAGGGAAAACAGTACACCTCTCTGAACAGTGTCTGGGAGGCTGTGGTTGCTGCTGCACGCAATGTTGATGGTGAACAGATCAAAACACTGACAGAATCCATGGATGGCAGGCTTTCGAGTGTCCTTGCAAAGAAAGGTGGCTATATTGGTCGCTGATTTGTTTTTGTTTTGTTTTTGAATGTCAGAAATGTATATTTGTGAATGTGGAGATGTTATATTGGTTTCTCTGGTAAAAGTAAATAATTGAAATGGGTATATATTTGTTTTTTGTTAAGCTGCCTAATAATTATGCACAGTAATAGTTAGCTGCACACACAGATATCCCCCTAAAATAGCTAAAACTAAAAACAAACTAAAAACTACTTCCAAAAACATTCAGCTTTGATATTAATGAGTTTTTTGGGTTCATTGAGAACATGGTTGTTGTTCAATAATAAAATTATTCCTCAAAAATACAACTTGCCTAATAATTCTGCACTCCCTGTACATATAACATTGTACGGTACACTGGAGGAGCCTTCATTGCATAAATAATGATGTTACTATGGCAATAATACCATATCATCTGCAACATCTGCATCTACAACAGAATGTAAGCGCTTTAGTTATTTATCTATTTATTTTCAGAGAGACAGGCTTATATGTATTACACAGATGTAATATTATCTACAGCTACTTACAGTATCATTGATATTCATTTAGACTTTTTCTCCAATTGATCTTTCTGAGTTAACTTCAGTAATGACTTCCTCCAAGCCATCAACGTGTCTTTTAGACCCCATTCCTACAAACTGCTCAAAGAAGTCCTGCCATTAATTAATGCTTCAATCTTAAATATGATCAACCTATCTCTAATAATCGGTTATGTACCGCAGGCCTTCAAGCTGGCAGTAGTTAAACCTTTACTTAAAAAGCCATCCCTAGACCCAACTGTCTTAGCTAATTATAGGCTCTATAATTAGATCTATAGGATCTCCAACCTTCCTTTAATTTCAAAAATCCTTGAAAGAGTAGTTGTCAAACAGTTAACAGATCACCTGCAGAGGAATGGCTTATTTGAAGAGTTTCAGTCAGGTTTCAGAGCTCATCACAGCACAGAAACAGCTTTAGTGAAGGTTACAAATGATCTTCTTATGGCCTCTGACAGTGGACTCATCTCTGTGCTTGTCCTGCTAGTGCAATGTCCTTAGTGCAGCATTCGATACTGTTGACCATAATATCCTATTAGAGCGATTAGAACATGCTGTAGGTATTACAGGTACTGCGCTGCAGTGGTTTGTATCATATCTATCTAATAGACTCCAATTTGTGCATGTAAATGGAGAGTCCTCTTCACACACTAAGGTCAATTATGGTGTTCCACAGGGTTCAGTGCTAGGACCAATTCTGTTTACATTATACATGCTTCCCTTAGGCAGTATCATTAGAAGACATAGCATACATTTTCACTGCTATGCAGATGACACCCAGCTCTATCTGTCCATGAGGCATTTATTAAAATAATCAAATTACAGCATTTACATTTATGTTAGACCACTTTTAATTAACTGCTTTAGCCCACTTACAATGAAAATTTAAAAAAAATCGTGTTCATGACCTGTGTAGTATGTTAACACTGTTGGAAGTAAAAATAACTTGAACTCCAATTTTGAAAAAACAACTTTATTTTGTTATTAATTTATTTATTTTTTGCGCTGACTTGTATTATGAGTCTGTGGTCTGGGAGAGAGTCCTGTAACTCTCTGTCTGCAAAATACAGTATATAATGACCAATGTTGGATAATTAATTATATAGTTACTTCTTCAAAAAAGTAAATTAGTTATGCAAACAACAAAGTTCTTTGCAGCTGAAATGTTTATTTTTTTAAATAAACATTTCAAACTATTTACAGAACAATCAGGTGTTCTGCATCAAATCTGATCCCAAAAATAATTTCTGGCCACTATGGGATAAAGGAGAACAACAACCTGATACCTGCAGGCCTGACAACAGGAGATGTATCACTCCTGTAACACCTGTAACATTCAGCAGTCGCCTCATTGCTCTGACACACACAACAAAACTATTGACTACACTACACACTAACTACACAAGATTTGCACTAAACGTCGCAAATCTCTCACATCTCAAAACACCGCTGTCACTCCTAAAACTTCCTTCCTTCCTTACCCCCTTCCTAAACAACTAAATGCCTTGTTGCCATATCATTTTTTGATTGGTCGACATGGTACATTTTTTGACCAATAGGAAAGGGTGGGTTTGTTTTGGTTTTGTTTTTGCTGACAGGTGGAGAGCGCTTTTGAGCGTTTTCCTTATAAAACCCAGTTTTACCGTTTCTTCCCGCAGTAAATATAAACAACGATAGTATTCAGGGAGAAAAACAAACATTGCATATATTTTTATCATAACTCTGGTTTTACGTGGCCTATCAACACAATTTAAAAACTGGTATAAAGTCCACACTTTTTCCGTCAATTGCTCCGTCTGTCCTGCTCACATTTCCAATGGTTGTACATGTTGTCATTAACATGGCTTCACTCCACATCAGCCACGCAGCTGTGCTAGCTAAAACACCGGTGTCGGCACATAAGGACGCTGTCATAGCCTGTCAACCACGTTGATTAGCTGCGTATATACGAATGTGAATCGCATTATTGGCTGGACTATGAGATAAGGCAGCATCATTCTAATCCCATACAGGAGCCGCCAGTCACTCACTGACTAACACTGCAAAACAGAATTGTTAAAGTATTAATTTTAATTTCAATTCAGGTTAGATTTTTTTTGTGCGCAACACAGATTTTCTGTGCGCAGAGACTGTGCCAGCAGTGCGCAATTGTGCACACACGCAGCTTAGAGGGAACATTGCTGACAGGGACTAGAAAGAGAGAGCATATTTCTCCTATTTTGGCTTTCCTTCATTGGCTTCCTGTTAAATCCAGAATTGAATTCAAAATCCTGCTCCTCACATACAAGGTCTTAAATAATCAGGCCCCATCCTATCTTAATGACCTTGTAGTACCATATCACCCTATTAGAGCACTTCGCTCTCACAATGCAGGCTTACTTGTTGTTCCTAGAGTATTTAAAAATAGAATGGGAGGGAGAGCCTTCAGTTTTCAGGCCCCTCTTCTGTGGAACCAGCTTCCAGTTTGGATTCGGGAGACAGACACTATCTCTACTTTTAAGATTAGGCTTCAAACTTTCCTTTTTTGCTAAAGCATATAGTTAGGGCTAAATCAGGTGACCCTGAATCCTCCCTTAGTTATGCTGCAAAACTCAATGCACCAGGGGGTTCCCATGATGCATTGAGTTTTTCCTTTCCAATCACCTTTCTCACTCACTATGTGTTTAGAGACATTGAAACATATCTGTTATTAATCTCTTTCTCTCTTCCACAGCATGTCTTTCATCCTGTTTTCTTTCTGACACCCCAACTGGTCGCAGCAGATGGCTCCGCCCCTCCCTGAGCCTGGTTCTGCCAGAGGTTTCTTCCTGTTAAAAGGGAGTTTTTCCTTCCCACTGTCGCCAAAGTGCTTGCTGATCAGAATCAGAATCGTGTTTATTGGCCAAGTATATGTGCAGACACATACAAGGAATTTGGTTCCGGTAGATGGTGGCTCTCAAGCACAGCAATGTAAATCACACACACACACACACACACACACACACACACACACACACACACACACACACACACACACACACACACGTGTCTATATATACATTACACATGCATACACATACATACACAAAGTTGTGTAAACCAACTATAAATAACTAATCTAAACTTATATACATAAAATACAGAAATGAATGAGGTGGAATGAATACTACAGAATGTACACAAGGGGCAGTTGCAGTCTGGCAGTGGGAGCAGTGTGACAGGTCAACTGTTTAGAAGGGAGATGGCGAGGGGAAAGAAACTGTTCCTATGTCGGGTGGTCCTGGTCTGCAGGCTTCTGTTCCATCTGCCAGAGGGCAGCAGATCAAAAAGTCTGTGTCCAGGGTGTGAGGGGTCTGTGATGATTTTCCCAGTTTCCTGGTTCTTGAGAGGTACAGATCCTGGATGGAGGGCAGGGGGCGGCGATGATCCTTTCTGCTGCCCGTACAGTCCGCTGCAGTCTGCTCCTGTCCTGTTTAGTGGCTGCACCATACCAGACTGTGATGGAGGGACAGGACAGACTCAATGACCGCAATGTAGAACTGGATTAGCAGCTCCTGTGGAAGACTGGGTCTTTTTGAGGATGGAGGAGATGTTGGTTTCCCACTTCAGGTCCTGGGAGATGGTGGTAATGGTAAATGGTAAATGGCCTACATTTGTATAGCACTTTACTTAGTCCATAAGCGCTATAGGACCCCAAAGCGCCTTACACTTTTTGATTCAGTCATTCACCCATTCACACACACATTCACACACTGGCAATGGCAAGCTACGTTCTAGCCACAGGGGCGCACTGACAGAGGCGAGGCTGCCGGACACTGGCGCCACCGGGCCCTCTGACCACCACTAGTAGGCAAACATGGGGTTAGTATCTTGCCCAAGGATATTTGGCATGCAGCCAGGAGGCAGCCTGGGATCGAACCACCGACCTTCTGATTAGTGGCTGACCTGCTCTGCCACCTGAGCTACAGCCACCCCAAGAACTTGAAGATCTTCACAGTCGACACAGGGCTGTCTGATATGGTAAGGGGGGGCAGAGTTGAGGGATGTCTCCTGAAGTCCACTGTCATCTCTACAGTTTTAAGAGTGTTCAGCTCCAGATTGTGCTGACTGCACCACAGTACCAGCCGCTCAACTTCCTGCCGGTATGCAGACTCATCACCATCTTGAATGAGGCCTATGACGGTGGTGTCATCTGCAAACTTTAGGAGTTTAACAGCCGAGTTCTTGGAGGTGCAGTCATTAGTGTAGAGGGAGAACAGTAATGGTGAGAGGACACATCCTTGAGGGGCACCAATACTGAGGGACCGAGTTTCAGAGGTGATCTCCCCCAGCCTCACTTGTTGCTTTCTGTCTGTCAGGAAGCTGGTGATCCACTGACAGGTAGCTGGTGACACGCTGAGCTGGGAGAGTTTGGAAGAGAGAAGTTCAGGCACGATGGTGTTAAAAGCCGAACTAAAGTCCACAAACAGGACCCTGCCATAAGTTCCCGAGCGGTCAAGGTGTTGCAGGATGTAATGCAGTCCCATGTTTACTGCATCATCCACCGACCTGTTTGCCCGGTAGGCAAACTGCAGAGGGTCCAGCTGGTGGCCTGTAATGTCCTTCAGATGGGCTAACACCAGTCGTTCGAAGGATTTCATGACCACAGACGTCAGGGCGACGGGTCTGTAGTCATTCAGTCCTGTGATGGTGGGTTTCTTGGGAACAGGGATGATGGTGGAGCGTTTGAAGCAGGAGGGAACTTCACACAGCTCCAGGGATCTGTTGAAGATGCAAGTAAAGATGTGAGCCAGCTGTTCAGCACAGGTTTTGAGGCAGGAGGGTGAGACACTGTCTGGTCCGAGGACTTTCCTGTGCTTCTGTTTCTGAAATAGTCGGCTCACATCCTCAGTGTGTATTCTGAGTTTCAGGGAGGAGGAAAGGGGGGTGAGAGGTGTGGTGGAGGTCGTTGAGTCTGGATTGGAGAGGGTGGTGGTGGTCGTTGAGTCTGGATTGGAGAGGGTGGTGGTGGTCGTTGGGTCTGGATTGGGGAGGGTGGGGGTGGTCGTTGAGACTGGATTGGGGAGGGTGAGGTTGAAGGGGGGAGAGGTGGAAGGTGTATTGGGGATCAATGTCTGAAGCAATGTCTCTGGGGAGGGGAGGGTGAGGCGTGGGAGTCTGTCCGTCTTAAACCTGCAGTAGAATGTGTTTAACTTGTTGGCCGGGTCTTTGTTTGCTTCAACAGTGGGTGGGGGGCGTCTTTAGCTGGTGATTTCCTGCAGGCCCCTCCACACTGACGCAGGGTTGTTGGCTGAGAGCCGTTCTTCCAGCTTCTGTGATTAGATCCTTTTAGCTGCTTTGATCTCCTTGGTCAGTGTGTTCCTGGCTTGCTTGTACAGGGCCCTGTCACCACTTCTGTAGGCGTCCTCCTTGGCCTTACGAAGATGTTGGAGTTTAGGAGTGAACCATGGTTTATTGTTGTATGTGCAAAAGGTCTTTGTTGGCACACAAATGTCTTCACAAAAACTGAGGTATGATGTCTCAGTGTCCGTGAGCTCATCCAGATTCTCAGATGCAGCTTCAAAAACAGTCCAATCAGTGCAGTCGAAACAGTCCTGCAGTTCCTGCTTTGCTGCGTTAGTCCACTTCTTCACAGTTTTGACTACAGGCTTGGCACGTTTGAGTTTTTGCCTATAAACTGGAATGAGATGGACCAGGCAGTGATCAGAATGTCCCAAAGCTGCCCTTGGTACAGAGTGATGGGCATCTTTTAGAGTGGTGTAACAGTGATCCAGTATGATGTTGTCCCTGGTGTGCTGTCTGTATTTAGGGAGTCATATGATCGTTGGGTTTTTCTCTGTATCTATTATTGTACGATCTACTGTACAATATAAAGCGCCTTGAGGCGACTGTTGTTGTGATTTGGTGCTATATAAATATTATTGAATTGAATTGAATATGGAAAAAATAGACTCATACAGCAGTGCTAAATATTGTACACACACACTTTTATTACCATATGTGGAACTGCAATGGCAGAAACAAACTTTATCAGTGTTCTATAGTGATATGATATGAAAATAACACACCAATAAAATAACATGATACTGATAAAAGTATCATGTTATTTTCATTCAGTTCACAAATATTAACTTTGTGTTCCCATTTTTCTAAAGAGAACATTTTGACTCATTAGTTTTTTGTGAAGTACAGCTTTGAAACAAATTCATTTGGAGTCATTCTGCCAAACTTTGTTGCACAACTTAATTAGTCATCAGAAAAAAAAAGAAAAAACAGTTGTTAGCCTTAAGTTATCTTTGCTTCACCTGTTTTCCTACTACTGCTTGTGGAGGAGCTGACTGAGACCCTCCTGCAGTATATGTCCCAATGGAAAAGAGTACTGTTTGAAGCAGCTCATTTAGAAAAGACAACAAAATGAGAATCTTTTGAAACAGCCGTCACAGCTCCTCTGCTTGCCGTAAGTTACTTTAGCGCACCTCTGTTTTCTTTTTTTCATCCGCCATCTGTTTTTACAGTTACAGATAGTAACTGTCAAGCAATGGATCCCTCCTAGCTGTTCAGTAGGATTACCCAAATGCCATTATGTGGTGTGATTAAAGAAAACTGTGGCTATTAGTATTAGGGATATTTTGTGCTTCATAATTATTGGGTGCCATGATGCTGACCGGAGTAGTTGTGGAATAGTAGATGCTGTCTTATGTGAATATATATCACTCATATGATTAGAACTGTGATTGAAGTGTTGCTCAATTAATTTGGGCTAGGCATTTTAAAATGTTGTTGTTTGCAATTTGGCCATAGATAAGTTTGGTTTTTGGAGCTAAAATGGATGAAAGGGTGAAGTGCTATGGTAGCAAGTTTCCTTAGTAAGCTGCATTTATAAACTCTTTAGGATCAATGCACAGGCACACGTTTCAGTAATTAAATGCCAAGTAACAGACTAAAAATACTAAAATTTGACTCTCCAAAACCAGGTCTGTACCACACTGGTAATTAAAAATACTCCAAGCACCAAAAGTATACCCACAGTGAAGATGTCCAGTTTAATAATTACAAATAGTACCAGCACCAGTAGACTATGATCGTCTCCAGAGGTACATCCCCGACTTTAGGTTGGCTGTGGGACCCAAAGGCAGTACTTGGGGGTGAGGGTACTTTATTGCAAAATAAAACAGAAAGTAACAAACACTTTGACCAAGACTAAGATATGTGAACTTGACACAGGGATAGGCGATAAACAAACATGGAGATATGACTGACTGTGGAGACAGAAAGGGATCACAAAAGATAACTAAAGATTATGTAACCTAATGAGGAACACAGATTGGAAACTGAGAGAGGCTAAGGAAACAATATGCTAAAATTACTATTTACAGAACATAAACCACATTTTAAAAATCCAAAAGGACAAAAACTGAGGTCACAGAAAACTCAAAACATCTGAAAACTAAAAACGATGGGTCAAAGACTGAAGACTAGTCTTATAAAATAATGTTCTTATGAGGGGGAGAAATATCCAAACCAAATAATCATTTCTGTTTGTAGCCTGCCTCAAATGGCACCTTGAGGAACTGCAGTTCCATGTTGGCTCCATTTTGCAACTCTGGGGATTGCTCCATTGTAATATTCATATATATGAAAATAGAACCAGTATACCATCCAGCACTACATATATGCAGAGGATTCAGAGCAGATGCTTGATCAACACATTTCCAACATAATCAATGAAACTGGCCACACCAGGGATGAAAGCAGAGTGCACTGTAAACCCGGATAAGTTCAATACACTTAAATCGTTTGAGGAAACCGATTCCCTTCAAATGATTTGAGTAATCAACCCAAAACAAAAAATTAACTGATTTAGTCAAGTAAACTTAAAAGTAAAATTGTCACAATTTACTATATTGAGTCATCGCTACCTAAAGTGTTTAAGTATTCAATATTTCAAAAATAATTTGTTTAAGTACAGTTAACTTAATACTAATAGAAAAAACTAAATTGTTTAAGTGGTGCTAATATTACAAAACTCACTTTTTTGCGTAGTGTTTAATTAAAAGCGTCTTTTAATTAAATGTATTATTATTACTAAAACTTAATATGTCAAGGCAAACACACTCAAAACCAAAGACCACTAAAGTGTTTTTTGTTTTTTTTTTACTTTATTTATAACAAAACAAGACTTTTGTTTTCCTTTGAACAGTATTCCAATTTTTACACATGGCGCTTCTAAGAAGACATTTCTTTCAGAAACAAACACAATATTTCAGTTGTTCCTAGCCACTTTTTGACAAGAATTTATTTGTGGTCTCTGAGGTAGTTTTTTTTTGAACAGTAAGTTTTTTGTTTGCACAATTGGACTTCCAATAAAACATTTTCTTTAAAACAATCCTTTTAAACAGATAAAACTGTGTATCACAAGTAAAGAACTTTGGTGCGACACTCTGGGTAACAAGTTGTAACAGTAAAACTTATTTTCACAAATATTTTAACTTGGAAAAATAAAAACTATGGAATAAGGAATGGCCCCAGTGAGACAATGAAATTAAAGGAATAGTTCACTGATTTTACATAATAAGTTATGTTCTTACCTTAGCTTTGACGAGTTGATGTGTACCAGTGTTGTCTTTGTGCGTGCCCTCAGTCATGCAAATGGAGCAAAGCCTCTCCCATATATTCCAAATACCTCCACTTTTTGCTCCTTTTAGAAGCTACCGAGCTCCCCCACGTTTTCCCTATTTATGTAAAATTACATGAAAAGTGACACTCTCCAAGTTTAGTTTAACTAAATTTAACGTGTCGATTTTCTAAGCCGATAAGAAGGGGTACTATATTACAAGGTGTAATAACACTGTAGGAGCACTTCTTCATCCCCCCAGTAACTCAGTCTATGCTCCAGAGTGCACTAGGGTTACTGCGCGCTTGAAATATAGTGCCCCTTTTTATCAGCTTAAAAAATCTATACGTTAAATTTAGTGAAACTAAACTTAGATAGTGTAACTTTTCATGTAATTTTACATAAATAGGGAAAACGTGGAGGAGCTCGGTAGCTTCTAAAAGGAGCAAAAAGTGGAGGTAGTTGGAATATATGGGAGAGCCTTTCTCTCGCACAAAGACAAGACAGGTATGCATCAACTCTTCAAAGCTAAGGTAAGAACATATCTCAGTATGTAAAATCAGTGAACTACTCCTTTAAGCCCTGGTTTTGCCATCCACTAAAAACAAAAAAAGACAATTACAAACACAATAATGACTTCCTGAACTTGAGAAAAAGCTGCTCAATGAAGAGTGAACATTCAATGTATCTATGCACACATTGAAAGCTCATTTTTTAGCCTTTGGAGTTTTGGAGGAGGATCGTTTCGTCCCAGATTCAGCATAATCTGCTGGATAAACAGGAATGTATTCTTCATGCACTTTGGGTACTCCAAGTGGAGTGCATAAGTCAGTCCAAACAGGAGACACATAGCCAAAGGAAGACTGCAGATGGAATCCATTACCACATTGCCCTCTAGAAGGATCCCCAGCTGGGAGGGGTTCAGTTCTTGCTCTGGACTTCCGTTTTCACCATTGAAGATGATTCCTATTGGGATTTCAAGGTCACCATCAGCAGCATTCTACAGAGGGGGGGAAAAAACTGTGAGTTAACCTGTTGGTGGAGAGTAACACAAGTATAAAAGTATTGTATTTCTATAAATGCTGTTTATTATTTAAGTACAAGTTAATTGTTCAAATAAAAAAAAAAAAAAACAGGAAAATTTGGGGAATCTGTAAGGCTTATTGTCATTATACAACTGTATAATGAAGTTTGTCCTCTGCATTTGACCCATTCTTCAATGTTGATAAGGCAGCAACCCGTCAAGAGAATGGGTTTTTGTAGATTGGCTGCAGGAGCCTGTACAGCAGGTTGCGACCTAGGCTTAACCTGGAAGGAGGATTAACCTGTTGTGCATATTTTTGTAATTTTTCTTTCATAAAGATGATGAGCTTCATCTAACACCGTCCACTGGTTCACTCTTCTACTCTGGTCTGGCGCTGCAGCGGCGCACATGTTAATAAAGTAAACTTTACGAGAGGCCGTACAGGTGCAGAGGAGCGGTGTTCAGCCCCTCGAGCCTCAGCGAGGGGCTGAGCGTCAGAGCGTGGCTGTGCAGAGAATAATGGCAGGTTTATTTGTCCATGTGAACGGCTGGAGGTGCCCGGCCGTGCTCTGGTCCTCCTCCTCTGACCGGGGCCGGAGTCCGGACCCGGGCTAACCCTGAACACGGTTTGGATGTGCTCACATCACACAATGGAACCGCGCGGTTTGGATGGACGAGGAAGATGCTAGAACCATTAGCATGAGCAGGGGTTAAGGCTGTGAGGGTTACAGCCTTAAAACATTTATAATAAATACTTTTCACTACTTTGCGGATTTCACTTATTGCGGGTTGTTTTTGGGACGTAACCCCCGCGGTAAACGAGGGTTCACTGTAGATTGAATTAGCGTGCATATTTGCTATAATGTAACATGCAACTATTTTTGCTTAAAGTTGAAATACAAAGATTTAACTCACCAGTTTGCGTGGAGGTTTGAGGAAAAGTACTCCCTATCGACTGTAGACTGAAAGAAACATGTCCAATCCCAGGCAAAACCACCAAAAACGACTTGTCTTAATTTTTCCTGACAAACAAGTCCAGACGTCTCTTCGGTTCCAGTGCCGGGAAAAATATGGGAGGGGCAACAAAAACTTAAAAATAGTGAAAGTGCTTTCAACTAAACATGATCAGTAAACATCAAATTTACTTTTATTATTTGAGTGTTGAGTTTAAAACTTATTCTCTTATAAAAAAATGAACTTAAACTATTTATTAGAATAAACTTAAAATAGAAAGGACCATGTTAAATGTATTCATTTTAGTGCATCACATGCAAAACTATATAGGTTAAGTGCAAAAAGCTTCCACCAATGAGTTCTGTCTGACACAGTTATATGATTTTAGTTTTACAAAGAAAATTAATTACCATCAGTGATTATAGCTAAACCATTTGAATGCAAATAACTTTTGGGATTACAGTGTGTAAGCGATGCATATGAATTGCTGCTATGATTAGCTCTGCAAATGTAAAAATAGACCTGTGCTTATCTTAACACTGTTTGCTGAAAAACAGCAAATTCAGAAATAATGTGCTTCCATGATGACGTGTCTGAGTATTATCCAGTAATTTTAAGAATGAATGTTGTAGCTCCTCTGCCGTAGCACTCAGATGTGTACATAAACATGGCACACACTTGTCAAACAACTTAGCAAATAAAGGTCCCTATTCAAGTGCAACACACAGCCTTGTTTGTCAGTAATGCTGAGTTGTGCTAATCCTACCCTTTTACTTGGTACTTGGCAAATGAATTTGTATTTGTAGTAAATGCAGTATGATGCAATGTACGGACCACATGTAATAAATAACCTTCAGCCTTTCAATGTCTTACTCTGCCATTAGGTTGGAAATGCTGGCATCATACTTAAGGGATTTTTACATAATGTATGCTTTTGGTATTGTGTTTTATCTAATATTTACACATGAAGAAATTTATAGATGATGTATAACAACATAATTTCAGTTGGATGGCTCAAATTCCGAGTTGATTAATAATGAAAGACCTCAGTCCACATGTTTGAATATACCAGGTGATCAAAAAACTTTTCGAGTACTTGTAGACAGTATTTAGTATAGCATCTCTTCTAAGTTCTCTCAGTAGAAGTGCCTTTGCAGCTGGTGTTGGATCTCCTCCAGTGAAAAAAGCTGATCTTCTACTTGATTTTAATTTCATTTCATTTTTGGGAAGTGGACAAAGTTTCAGGAAGGAAAATCCATCGAGCAGGATGAGTACTGTTTTAGCACAGCCAAATAAAAAAAGTATTTTCAATGTGCTTTGAGCCTGTGCATCATGGCACTCTGGCAGGCAGCAGACTTTGGCTCATTTGCTCTGAATGTTTTCTCCCCCAGTCTCTCAGGACTTTAGAGTAGACATTCTCCCCTTATTCAGACCTACTGTATCCATGTTGCACAACCCATACTCATATTCACATTCATTTCAAGTCAGTTTGGAACCAAATTTCCTTCCGGCACAAGTCTGGGGTCCATGATGAAATTGCAGAGCTCACAGCACAAGCGATCAGAAAGCATCTTCCAGGGAGTGGTCTGGAAACAGCAGCTGTGCTTCTAGAGAACACGGTCCATACTGTTTTTGATCATACCTCATATGTTCATGGACAATACACTGGAAGGAAAAAAAAATGTGTGTCACATGCTTCCTTTTTCTTAGCCCTCCTCTCTCTGACATCTTTTCTCCCTAAAAGACTGAAAGACCCACCAAGCAGGGTGAAGAGCTATTATCACCACCCTTTCTTCATCTTAACTACGATGCTTAGGCAAGCATCAACATTAATCAGAGAGAGAAGGAGGGTGGGAGACGACAAAGCAACAAAGAAATCAGACCTGAGAATACACAGAAAAGGCCACCAAGTGGACTACAAATCACCCTCTTATCTCTGAGATGAAAGACTTGTTTTCCCTCAGCCAGTAAACACAATTATGCATCTGAACATACTCTCAGAAGATCATTCAACAACAAATCTTCACCATCTCTAATTACTGTATGTGCAATATAAGCAGATAAAACCAATGCCCAAGCAGTTTGGTAATCTACTACATTCATAGTAAACACAGACAAAATATGACTCACCTTTTCTAACATGTGGCAACCAACATGCTAGAATTTGCTGATGCATAGATACAGATGACAGCATACGATCAGTCACGTGGTGGAATGATGTTGTCACCGCAGCTGAATTTAACATGAATTCAAAACACAGTTTTCTAAGTACCCAAAAAGGTGATTCTGTTAAGCCTAAACAATATGGAAAAGAAGTAGAAAAAATATGTTTCTTAGGTTTGTTTCTTGGTCTAATGAGGAAATAAGTCTTATAAGATGTGCACTGCACAATACATAAAGCATTTGTCTGCCATTGGCACTCAAACTTTTGGGGTATATGCATTCTCGCTACTACTGTGCTCACAAACTGACACAGTAAAGACATCATTTCTTGGAAAACAAAATTTGTAGTTAGTAATTACTTGTTATTTCATTTTGCAACTAAGCCCAGCATTATCAAGTGTGCGATTAAACACTTAAATCCTTCATACAAATCTCTCGTGCTGTCTCACATATTTAAGTAAAAAGCCAGACACTCTGGTTAATAAAGTAGGAAGCCCTCCAATTTCAAGAGATTTACTAAGAGCTGTGTGAGTAACTTTGCACTGCTCCCCAGAAGCCCCAAACTTAGCTGCGCTGTTCAACTGTTCAAAAAAAGTAGGTCACTCCTTAACATACAAATATCCGTGACAACTGTCAGGATATGGCAAGGCATTCTAATATTTATTAGCTGAGTTTCTACTATCTAGAATTAACTTTACAGATACATTATAAATTAAATGTCTCTTGAACTAGAATTATAGAGATTCCACACAAAACTTTAAACAGCCGTGACTTCAGTTGCCACTTGCCATAATTCAGTAAGAGATACCTGCAATGTGAAGTGTAAACATATGCAGATGAATTGCAGATACCTGTTATGAGAAGCTCCATGCATAAAAATAGCAGATGTGACATCATTTGTTGCTCAGTAAATGTTAGTCTTCATATGTAATGGGAGTTGTGGATGAAAAAATTAAATTTCCATTGTGGATATGCAAAATATGTTATGTGAGCATTCAAAAGAGGAATCAAATTAAGGACACAGCATGCTGCAATTAAAAAAGAAAAAAATATGAATTTAGAAGATCACAAGATCAAGTTAAAACACTGACAGTGTTTTCAGGGGTACTTTTGCAAATTAAACGATTGATGTGTTTTCTTCTAATCTTTCCAAAAAAGCTACTTTGTTCTTCATTTGTACATTCACTCTGCTGCCTCTCTCAGGCAAATGCAAATGTGTTTGGTTTGGGCCTCGAATTATCACTAAACACCCGTCCCATCTCAGCTTCTTCAGCTGGGTGACACCCTCCATGACACTCCTATCCAGCATGGACTAAGCTCACCATTTGAGCTTCCATTAACATTGCAGTGTGAAGAAACCGGGGGCTGACTAAAAATCACGGGCATCTAATTCATCCTCTCTACATGTGCCATTGAAAAACCAAGCCTCTGGAGAGAGCAGACGGCTTCTTCTTCACAGTGTAATCTCTCTCATATGCGAAAGCAGGCAAGCTACCCACTTCTTCAACTGCACATCCCCTCGAGTGAACAAACCGAAATGTAGGAGGTGTGCTTTACTCGCAGCGTGCGCTTTAAAGAAAAATGCTTCTTGTTAGTAAAGTGGTCAATGAACTGACAGAGGAAGGGTAGAGGTGAAAAAACTGGCTCTCGTACACTTCTAACACAACGCTCTGGTTCAGTGACAAATGGGCATTAAACAAAAGCTCCATAAATTCTTACACAAGGCAAGTGCTACTAAGATCGTACAATCGTTCTTAGTCTTGGTCTTTCTTGTGTACTTACTTTTCTTGAGATATTTCTGTAATTAACAAACAGTGACATATCTGTCTTTCTTTGTGCAACAGGCATCTGTGGAGAGCCATGATGATTATTCATAAGGATGTGTATGAGAGTATAGGTGTAGAAGAGTTATGTGAATGTGGGAATGTGAGTCATTCAGTGTAAGTACTGAAAGTAATGGCTAAAGGACAGTAGAGTTTAAAATTAGAACAAGTAGAGATACGTCTGGACCTCTAAATGACCTCTAGACAATAATGCGTATATGTACCGCTTGTTCTTTGCAGTTTTCTATTTGATGAAAGGTTTGATCACAGTTAAAGCTTACTGTGTCTCTTAGGGTTAGTGTCTGGCTGCAATCCCTGACTTTCAAGTAGGAATGTTAAGGGTTAGCTGTACTTTACATTATTTTTTCTTTGCCTCATTTCATGTAAAGTGATACGGTTCTTCTATACGCTTAGCCATTCCTGGTTTTCCTGTTCTGGGTCTTTTGAGATTTAATGAGGTTTGCTGCATGAGGCAGCTTCACTGAGCCTTCAGTTTGGTTAACTTTATCCACTATTCAGTGATATATGGAATAGGTTACTGCTTGAAATCAATGAGTGAGTCTTAGCTAGTGTTCCCTACAGTTATTGATAGTTTCAGAACAGAAGTGGAGATCTGTGCTTCAGTCATCAGTGTCATATATATATATATATATATATATATATATATATATAGGGTGGGGCCCTTTATATGGATACACCGTAATAAAATGGGAATGGTTAGTGATATTAAAGTCCTGTTTGTGGCACATTAGTATATGGGTGGGGTGCCCTCGGCCTCTTGGCCTGGGGCTCGGTCACTCTGGCACAGCTGGCTGCCGGCGGAGCTCACGGGCACGTCACTGCAGCCCCCCATGGCTTCTGCTCCGCGGCTGCTGAGTGACCCCTCATCTGGGACTCTCCTCAGCTCTTTCTGGGATAGTGGCGCGGCTGCCCCTCTGTTGGTCTTCCTTGGTCTCTTGTGTTCTGAGGACCTCTGGATGTCTGGAGTTTCGATCTCCTCCATACCTGCTTCATGCCCTGGTGGACGGGGCTGTGGCTCCCCACATCCTCTAGCAGATCATTACATGAAGGAACCTTTTAAAAACAAGCGCGTACATGCTTGTACACACGGGTGCTCACACACACAAATGACACCCTTTTTGGCTCCTACCTCAAAGCACACTGTGCGCTGTCGATCTTGCATGCTGCACAATAATGTTTAATATTTAGTATTTACTGTTATATTCCCATATATCATCGTGATGTTGTTTATTCTATTGCTCTCGTTTTCTTCTGCTTTCTTTCTCAACAGGTGATCCAGGTGATTGATATATGTATTTTTTTTGTCTGCTTATTTTGTTGGTTTTTGTTTTTTGCCCTTTATCCCTGTCCCTCTTCTCTGCTGTTTTTCTTTCCCTCTTTCTTTCTCCCTTTTCTTTTCCTCATTCAAGTCTGTCCCGTATCTAACAAGTGAAAATAAAAAATAAAATAAACAATAAAAGGTGAATCAGATAGACCATTACGGCAAGGCTGGGATGGTCCATTTGGTAAAGTAAATCCGTTGGGCATCTTTCTTCGCCTTTAGACAATAATTCTAATGGCAAAAGAGCCAAACGGGACAGGCAAAAAAAAAAAAAAAAAAAAAAAAGTGAGTATATGTGAGGGGGCAAACTCCTCAAGATGGGTGGTGACCATGGTGGCTATTTAGAAGTCGGCCATCTTGGATACAAAGAATAAAGTTATGTTGAAACCAAGCACACCATTGTTTTTCTTGTGACATTACAAATAGGTTTGATGTGTCACATGGCCCTCTTCCTATTGAAAAAACAAAAGTTGTATCCAAGATGGCCGACTTCTAAATGGCCACCATGGTCACCACCCATCTTGAGGAGTTTGCCCCCTCACATATACTAATGTGCCACAAACAGGACTTTAATATCTCCAACCATTCCCATTTTATTACGGTGTATCCATATAAATGGCCCACACTGTGTGTGTATATATATATACACACACAGGCATCATCTGTCAGGCATCATATCGGCTAAGATGAACAGGCACATGGGTCAATACATGAGCGGGACACAGAAAGGAATTGGCAAGAATACCAGAGGCGCAAAACACCAGCTACTGGTAGACAGAACAGTCAGCCGAGACTGCAAGACCAGACTGACCAACCTGTGCACTGCCTGGATTGATTACAAGAAGGCCTATGACTCAATGCCCCACAGCTGGATACTGGAATGCCTAGAATTGTACAAGATCAATGGGACCCTAAGAGCCTTCATCAGGAACTCAATGGGGATGTGGCGTACAACACTAGAGGCCAACTCCAAGCCCATAGCACAAGTCACCATCAAGTGCGGGATCTACCAAGGAGATGCTCTGTCCCCACTGCTGTTCTGCATAGGCCTGAACCCCCTCAGTGAGATCATTAACAAGACTGGCTACGGATACCGACTACGGAACGGAGCAGTTGTCAGCCACCTCCTGTACATGGATGACATCAAGCTGTATGCCAAGAGTGAACGAGACATCGATTCACTGATCCACATTACCAGGCTATACAGCAATGACATTGGAATGTCGTTCGGACTGGAGAAGTGTAGTCGGATGGTAACAAAGAGAGGGAAGGTAGTCAGAATTGAGGGAATTGATCTACCAGAAGGCAACATTGCAGACATAGAGGACAGTTACAAGTACCTGGGGATCCCGCAGGCGAATGGGAACCATGAAGAGGCCGCTAGAAAGGCTGCAACCACCAAGTACCTGCAGAGGGTCAGGCAAGTCCTGAGGAGTCAGCTGAATGGTAAGAACAAGATCCGGGCCATCAACACGTACGCCCTGCCCGTGATCAGGTACCCTGCTGGGGTAATAGACTGGCCAAAGGAGGAGATAGAAGCCACTGACATAAAGACAAGAAAGCTCCTTACCATGCATGGAGGGTTTCACCCCAAGTCCAGCACCCTGAGGCTGTACGCTAAGCGGAAGGAAGGGGGCCGGGGACTGGTGAGTGTCAGCACCACAGTCCAGGATGAGACAACGAACATCCAAAGATGTAAAGATGCCCCAGAGACAATCCAGCACATAACAGCAGGGTGCAAGATGCTAGCAGGCAAGGCATACATGGAACGCCATAACAAAGTGGCTGGCATAGTGTACAGGAACATCTGTGCCGAGTATAACCTGGAAGTCCCGAGGTCAAAATGGGAGATGCCCCCAAGGGTGGTGGAGAATGACCGAGCTAAGATCCTGTGGGACTTCCAGATACAGACGGACAAAATGGTGGTGGCTAACCAACCGGACATAGTGGTGGTAGACAAACAGAAGAAGACAGCCGTAGTGATCGATGTAGCGGTTCCGAATGACAGCAATATCAGGAAGAAGGAACACGAGAAGCTGGAGAAATACCAAGGGCTCAGAGAAGAGCTCGAGAGGATGTGGAGGGTGAAGGTAACGGTGGTCCCCGTGGTAATCGGAGCACTAGGTGCGGTGACTCCCAAGCTAGGCGAGTGGCTCCAGCAGATCCCGGGAATAACATCGGAGATCTCTGTCCAGAAGAGCGCAGTCCTGGGAACAGCTAAGATATTGCGCAGGACCCTCAAGCTCCCAGGCCTCTGGTAGAGGACCCGAGCTTGAAGGATAAACCGCCCGCAGGGGCGTACTGGGTGTTTTGTTTTATATATATATATATGTATGATAGATAGATAGATAGATAGATAGATAGATAGATATGGATGAATCTGATAATTTGCAATAACTTGGTTCCCTGTGGGAGTCTATCCACCTGCACTCAAAAAAATGATTCAAACTTGTAATGTGAACAAAATAATTTCATGTTTCTGTGGTGAACGTAATTAAATCATGTAGGATCTGCATGAAATCCAGCAACTTAATTTATTCTTGTTGAGATGACATGATACAATCTAGTAAGAGTGGTTAGTTGCCTGGATTCACAGAATTCACAAGATCACATAAGAGTTCAAACCACAGGAAAGGTTAGAAGAGACAACCATACACACACTACGTATATGCCTCAGCTATTTATTGTGGTTTTTAAAATTCTATATAAAGCCTTGTAATCATAGTTTCCCTATTTTTTTGATGTCTAGATTGACAGCTCGGTGGCACAGTAGTTAGCACTGTTGCCTCGCAGCAAGAAGGTCTTGGGTTCAAATCTGCAATCTGGTCAAGTTTGCAGTGGGTTCTCTCTGGGTACTCTTGTTTCCTGCCACAGTTAAAGTCATGCAGTAATTAGGGTTAAGTTAACTGGTGTTTCTAAAATATCTGTGAACATTAGGGCAAGTGGTTGTCTGTCTCTCTGTGATAGACTGTGGTGACCTGTCCAGTATTCTGACTCCCACCCTATCACATCTGGGATAGGTCCCAGCCTCACTGCAACCCTGGTAAAGATAAGAGGATGGATGGAGTGCAAGTTATTATAAATCCATTAACATTTTATGTTAACCAGACTCTAGACTTTGTTGAACACTCCAAAAAAACAACTCTTTAAATGAACTTAAAATAAATGGATTAATAAATGGATTTCTATTACGAATAAGCACGTTTTGTTGCACTAACGTAATTTGCATGGGTTGGATCAAATCAATTAAATTAAGTTGGGCTCAACTGTAGTAAAACAGTTGATTCATCATTAATTAATCAAGTTAGTCCAACTCAAGTACATTAAGTTGGAATAACAGAATTGCATAATGCTAAAATAAAGCAATTTAATTACATGGAAATTCTTTCCATGATTTTTTTATGTTCATTCAAAGAGTTATTTTTTTGAGTGTGCTTCTCTAATATTACTCAATATGTTACCTACTCTCTTATAATTTGGCAGTGAGACAAATACATCTTTTTTGTTAAGCAGATTTCTTCAGCTGACTAACGAGCACTGTGATGTGACACTCTGTATGGGTATTAAAATATTAAAAATAAAATAAATGTGCACTTTAATTTAAAGAATTGTGCAATGTAATGAGTGAAAACACTTAAATCATTAGAATAGAATAGAATAGAATTCAACTTTATTGTCATTGCACATGCACAGGTACAGGGCAATGAAATGCAGTTTGCATCCATCCAGAAGTGCTTTAGTGATATAGATATATTACAATATATATTAGCAATAATATAGATATGTAAGTATATTACAGAATGGGTCTATTATGGTATGTTATAATGTACACGGTATGAAGTATGTTGTGAATATTCTATAACTATAAGTATGTACAGGCTGTAGTGAGTACAAGATATGTACAGGCTATGAACAGGATATAAATATGAAAAACTATACAGAATATGAAATAAATAACTTTACAGAAATCTGAGATATACAGCTATACAGAAATGGGAACTATGCAAGTTGTAAACAGTTGTAGGATTAAAAATTATCAAATGTACAGAATGATTATTTACACAGAGCTATACAGTAGTGCAGTTAAGATAAGTGAGATATAATTCCTACGGAGGCTATATAAAGTGCTAGTGGTTGTGAGTGGTGGTTCAGTCCATGTTATTATTGTGTGTTTGAGGGTACAGTTGTCCATTGTGGGTGTGTGTATGTTCAGTCCATGAGTTAAACGTGGGTCAGATGTCAGGAGGCAGAGTTCAGGAGTCTGACAGCTGTGGGGAAGAAGCTGTTCCGGTACCTGGTGGTCTTAGTCCGGAGGCTCCTGTAGCGCCTCCCAGAGGGCAGGAGGGTGAATTAGAGAACCAAACCAATAAAAGTATGAGTATCACACTTTCCCCACTGTGCAGCAGATGTTCAGTGCACAGCAGCACACTTTACAGGGGAAAATTGAAGTAGGTAAAGTTTTTATAACAATAATAATGCAGAGAGCTTTCAGCTGATTCAATACATCTGTTGGTAGCTAGATAGAGGTAAGTGTAGGTGACAAACAAAGGAGGCCACACATAGTCTTCAATGATGGGAAGTATTTTATGAATATAAACCAAACATTTTACTTATTTAACCTTTATTAAACCAAGGGGTACCCTTAAATGAACATTTCTTTTTCAAGAAAAGAAGGCACAATATTATAAAGTCACATCTTGACAATAAATATCAGATCAAAACTCATAAAACAAAGCAAAACAAGTCATAGTCAACATTATATAAATACAAGGTCTAGCTTATGGATAACAGTTGCACTCTTTACTTACAGAAGTCTCTCAGAGAGCTCTGAACTCTCAAAGGGAGACACAAGCATACAGCTTTAGTGTGCTCTGAAGGTTATTCTATGACCAAGGTGCAAAAACAATAAAATTTTATTCTATTGAGTTCTGAAAAATCCTGAGTACTCTACAGAGAGGGCTGCAAAACATAGGTGCTTTTTGAAGGATATAAGTCCAGAAACAAGCAGGACTGTCAATCAGCCAGTTGAAGAAAGACCAAGAAATTATTTTGCAGAGGTGTTTCATAGTCTCCAGAGCCCAGCTTGTTCAGGTGTGCTTCATGTCTAACCAGGTCAGTTCCACCCACACATTTCTTGGAAGAAGTGGAAGCACAGTTAATGAGGCAAACAAGAAAACAAGAGCCCAAGTGTCACAACACACATACACACACAGCTACTCTTAGGATTAGACTCTTATGGACAGATGCTTTGTTGTGCTGACCTAATTAAGTACCTTAAATATTTTGACTCCTGAGTTAGATAGTTAGTCATTTTAAATTTTCTTTTTGGATTTTTATTACATTTAAGTTAAAGTAACTCCTTATTGCTTCTCCGGCAGATGCAGTCCAGCATTCACGCATCTTAACAGTTTACTGTGTGTAGCTATCTAGAGAGTTTCGCTAAATGTTCTCATGTTTTGTTCTTCTTAAAGGCCTAAGGTACTGTCCAAATTCATATTTAGTGTTAAAACTATTAAAGGCATTTCTAGGCATTTTTGATCATATCCGAAATTCACAGATTTTCACAATTCGGGTGCCCTAGGAATTTCAGGGGTTGAATGTAATATGTCACTAATGAATGCACACATGTGTCTGCTTATGGAGACAACTTAGCTCCACCCTCTGTTCCAAATATGGAAATTTATGGTTACTAAAAACAATTTATTAAAAAAATTATAATTGTAATTATGATAATAACATCTGGGTTATTTTTTGTTACTAGCAATCTGGCTGCCCTCCTTGCCAAATTACTAGTAACACTAACATCAACAATAACGATGTCTTAAATTGCAGAGGTCAAAATCTTATGATTATAAGCTGTTGACATATTGACATCGCTCCAGGTATTTGATAGATAGTATTTGACTATGATGAAAGGTAATTCGTGAGCATTATTATTATTATTATTATTATTATTTATTTTGTGCTGAGAGCTGTCTGGAAGACACAACCTTCAAAAGGTTCTCTCTCACAGCCAGGGGTGTGTGGATTGGTGAGAAAGGGGCACCTTTGCTGATGCAAGTTGGCGTCAGCGTTTCAGCCCCTTTATTCATGGGAGCTGGAGACAGAGGAGCTCCCTCAGCTCCTCTGTTTCCATTAATCGCCCATTCTCCTCAAGGAGTGGAACAGGTGAATATTTCACGCTGACTGCCCAGAGAGAGGGATGAGGCATACGGCTGACGTTGGAGTCCATTTATAATGGATGGATAGAGAGGGCTCAGCTTGTCTCATAGAGGGTAAAGAATGGTCTCAAGGGGGCTCCTCCTCATATGTACATTTGTATGCCACATGTTTGCTTTGACAGGAACTCTGGACACTTATATGTGTGTGGGGGCATCATACTTGGTCATTTCTTTGGTTCAGGCTGCTCTGCTGGATTTTGCTTGAGTGGAGAATTAACTCTTACCACCAGCTGGTTCTTAGAAGTGCATCAGTAATTTTCTGTTTATTTATTTCTTCCCTCTTTGGCAGTTAGCCTAGTTAAATTTGAAGGACCTGCTTTGCTTTTAAAATGTAATTTTAACACTTTCTTACTTGAATTAATCAGCCATCATTTCTCAAATGAAAGTGGCTTTGTTACATAGACAAACTTAATGAGTTTGACAAAATCTCCTTTGTTGCTTTTTTACTTAATGTAATTTTTTGGACTACTGCCACATTTTTGGGACAAACTGGTGTGAACAAGAGTCTTTTTTGTCTTACTTTGAATCATTATTTGGTGTCTTTCATAGAGGATAGGTGCCACGATTGTTTTCATGTTACGAATAAGAATTCACCGCTAGAGGATTCCCCTTAGCTATCCTGTCTTTGGGCTCATAAATTATTGAAGTATCACTGAAAGTGAAGCACTGCAGTTATTGTGGCTTCACACTGAGCCATTTTTTGTGTGTATTTTGTGTATCTGTGTGTTTCGCATCTCAGTATGATGTGTGTCCATGAAAATGTTTGCAAGTGTGTCCTAGCTACACGTGTATGTGCGGGAGCAAGGATAACGGTGGGAGGGGGATGTCTTTTATTGGTGGAAGTTTAAATATATTCAGGCTTTGGTCTGAGTGCCAACATGCCAGTGTACAATGTCACAAAGGAGTTTTTGATGGAAAGGAAAGGGAGAAGAAAAAGAAACGAGTGGTTTTGGGTCAAAGCATTGGATATCCTTTCAAGCCTGAACACTCCACTGGGTGTTTCAGCAAATGTCAAAGTCACTTCTGGCTGTGGACAGACAGCCTAATGGACCACAGCACATAGGGTGTGGGAGGGCGATAGAGGAGGAGGAGGAGGAAACAGAAACCAAAGACAAACATAAATGAAAAATTGTATATGCAACTTTTTCTTTTTTCTCGCCATGTCCAAGAGACCCTCAGTTTAGAACGACTAAACAAATTCTTGAGCTGGAGCTTGAGCTTGCCAAGACACTTCTCACCACCTTTCACTCTCCGCTTTGGCAGCTCCTGTGGTTTATTTTCCCTTTTTTATGCTCTGCTTTGTTGTTGAGACATGGGAGAAACGACTCATGAATAGGAGTACAGCCTTAGCCATTTCTGACAAACACTGGAGACACTCAGAAATGCACAAAAGCTTGAAGGATGATGGTGATGAGCGGAAAGCTTCCTTTTGGCTCGTATTCCTAACACGTAATGTTTTGACATGACAGAAATTGAAACATTTTAGGATGTAAGCCATGGAGGAAACATTTTTTAAATACTTTTTTAAAACAAACATCTGACAATTATACTGTTGGAATAAGTTCACTGGCAGTACAATAAGTTCATTCCCCTTATTTACTACCATACTGCTGCTATATTAGGTGTACTTGTTTACGGGGCGACCGTGGCTCAGGGGGTTGGGACGCGTATCTGTAACCGGAAGGTCGCCGGTTCGATCCCCGGGCTCTCTGTCCTGGTCGTTGTGTCCTTGGGCAAGACACTTTACCCTACCACCTACTGGTGTTGGCCAGAGGGGCTGATGGCGCGATATGGCAGCCTCGCTTCTGTCAGTCTACCCCAGGGCAGCTGTGGCTACAACCGTAGCTTGCCTCCACCAGTGTGTGAATGTGAGAGTGAATGAATAGTGGCATTGTAAAGCGCTTTGGGTGCCTTGAAAAGTGCTATATAAATCCAATCCATTATTATTATTAATCCAAATATGTAATCAGCTAATCACATGCAACCAATTCACTGCATTTAGGCATGCAGACATGGTCAAGTTGACTTGCTAGAAGAAAGAGTCAGAATGGTTGTTGCTGATGATTTTAAAAACGACTGGGATTTTCCCACACAACTATCTCTAGAGTTTACAGAGAATGGTTTGAACACTAAAATATATATCTCGTGAGCGATAGATCTCTACCAATAGATAAGAATGACTTGTTGATGGGCTCCACAGTAACCAGACCTCAATCCAACATGTGGTGGAGGCTACACATCTCGTCACAGATGTTTAGCCAACAAATATGCAGCATCTGCATGATTCTATGATGTCAGTGTGAAACAAAACATTCTGGAAATGTTTCCAACAGTTTGTTGCTGTGAGAATTATGACAGAAGGTTGACCTGGTACTGGTGGCCAGTGAATGCATATGCATTATGTGTACTATGTGCTTTAATCAGCTTGGACTGACTGGAATTCACTGGAATGAATTAAACAAGATACTTGATATCCTTGTTCGTTATAATGAGAGCAATGCTGCGCTCATCATTTTTATTATAAATGCTACACAATGTGATTACACATAAAGCTGCAAATTTAGTATTTGAGCCTTCACTGTCACATTAATTAAATTGAGACTGCAAGTGCTTTTGCAAATGGTCATAATAATTTTGGTTGTACGGCGGTCTCCAGCCACTATTAGCTTTGGTTTCTTTTCTCTTTTATTTTAACAAGGTGAGATCATTTGGAAGAACTGAACATAATATACTGAGACAGAGACATTAATGTATTTGGTGATTAGACTTCGATGACCCCTCTTGGCAGAACGGAATCCTGGCAGTGATGGGATTAGGACACGGCCCCCTGGAGTTTGGACAGTGGTGGTGGTGAGCTCTGGCTGAGGTGTTTAAGGTGGAGATGGGGAGGTGGTGGGTTGCACGAATGAGAGAGAATCTGATAGAATGACGCTGAGCACAGATTTAAAGTTGAGGCTGTCTGGCTCAAAAAGATGGGCCAGATGATGATTGGACCAGAGTAATGATGTCAGTATTGAGATTTAAAGCATATAGCAGTAGACATGTAAACAGAAAAGCAGCCAAACACCCAGGAAAGTGGGCAGATGAGTGATTACAGATCTTCCTTTAACTTATGCATAAATTCATTTTATTCTGTCATTTAAGATAACCTGTATCACCCAGTGGTTAAACAATACACACTGGTCGATGCCAGATACATTGTGTCATTGTAACATAATGGGTGATAGCATGTGGTTAAAAGGACTTCCCATATCTGTTTCTGTGGCAACAAAGCTGAATTTATGTGCTAGAGAAGATGTATAGCTTCCCTTTCTAGTAAGTGGTGCAGAGGGCACTCAGGATTCTCCGTGATGGAGATGTTTGCTGAGTGACCTCCTCACCACCACAGGAATGGAAGTATCCAGTTTTTAGTCAGTCACAGAGTCGGCCTTTTTAATTGGTTTATTCAGTCTGTTGGTGTTGCCAGCTCCAATGATGCTCCTCCAGGAGATATCTATACCAACATATATGGAAGATATAGTAAAGCTAAAGTTGAACTGAACAAGACATGTCACAGTTGAAATTATACATCTCTAGCTTCACTGATATAAGTATGCGCTGTGTAAAAGCAAATTTAGGACACCTGGAAAAAGAAACCAAATGCAGATAAATCTCACCTCAAACTATCAACCTAAGAGGCCAACTTTAAAAAAGAAAAGAGATAGACTGTTTGCACAACTTCCAATTACCTCAGCCTGTCTAATCTGTAATTATATCTTCACTCAACAAAGAGGTGTAGCAGCCATAAACTGCGCCCATCTGTTTATGAGAAAAGCAGTCGCTTGAAAAGCACTGTTCCACCTGGTCGCTGTTTACAGTGCTGTCAACAATACTCTGCGCACATCGTCTCAATTTACCCTGACGTCACTGCAGTTGCCCTTCACTTCCCCTCAACAGTCACACACACATACATACTTGGTTCTCGCTAATTGTGGTGTTCTCTGTGCGCTGTAAGGGACTGTTAGGCATTGTGCTGACTGTGTATATCTGGCCTGGAATATGTTCCTTTTTCTCTGAGCCAGTGGCAAAGAAATGCACCAGGGATCTCTTTTCCCCTTATTTTCCAGAGAGGTAATGAAGTCAAGCTTAGTATGCAATGTCTTCACTATTAATGGGAATAATTTAGTATAGTTACAATCTTAAAATGTTATATAACTTACACAGTGATCTTCTCATTTAGAGAGATTATTTTAAAACCTTACACTTATTTAACATTATGCATAGACACACTCAAATGCCAAAAAAGGGATGGAGACATAAACATTTCCAAGGAGACTAAACATGTTAAAATTAACTCTGAGGAAATATATTAAAAATGATGCAGAGGACATATTGAATATTATCAATTAATGAAAGAAATCTCCAACAAGCAAACAGTACTCAATATAAATGTCCTATAATTTTATGAAAAGGTGTAAAGAGGTCATGTAAAGGAACTTGGTTCTCTCAAACAAACTTAAACTACAGCACAAAAAAAAAGCTCTCCTGGTTGAAGGTCATTTAAAGTAGTTGCTTTTTCACTCATTTTTTGTCCAATCCTTGTACCCGACCATTTCTGGAGGAATATTTTTTGGTTTTTTTTTTTGTTTGTTACGCCACTGAACAATGATCTATGAATCATAAAATGAAACCAGATTTGTCTAAACATAACAGACAGCTTAAAAAGAAGCTATTTTAAATTGCATCTTTAGGCATTCTGTTAATAGCAGGCTGTCACAAAAACCTATATTGTGCTCCCATTTCTTTATATGAAAAAATGCAAAAACTAACACAGTCTGACAGGTATAAAACTGTATTTTGCAGCAACAAAGTTATTCCCATAGAGCTATAAGCTGCAAATTCTGCATATCTCAGCACAGTGTGCAGTGTGCTCTTAAACATTCTGGACGAATAGAGGACAAAAATGAAGTGTCAAGCCTAAAAAAAATATATCTACATTGGATCAACAGTGTCTGAAAGTCATGTCCTTAGAAAACAGGAAAAAGCAAAGACCTGACACAGGATCTAATAGATGTATCTGGCACTTCAGTTGGTCCATCTGCTGTTTGCCTCATCAGAAATTGTTTCTGTGGAAAGGGTAGCTGTCAAGAAGTCATTGTAAAAGAAAGAAAACAGGGAGAAACAGTTAAGAACTGAATTGAAGATCAGTGTGTGGTGGGGTGTGGCTCGTGGCTCAGTTGCAGGGGAGGGGTGGAGCAGTGGGCTCAAGGTGCAGTGTGAAGGGAGGCTGACACACACCTGAGCTCCATCAGCTGATCATGTCTCCTCTGTAAAAGTGCGGGACCTGAGGTGGTGTGTTGTGTGTGAATGGCAGCTGGAAAGCTGCGACAAAAAATTCCAAACGATAAAACCTGCAGCAATGTGCAAGCTGTGTGTGCGGGTCCTCATTCGTGTCACACAGTGGAAACAGGTCTTATGGAGTAATGAATCCAAATTTTAAATTTGAGCATTATTGGGAAATGTGGGATCATGCTGACAGAGTACAGAACCAAAACATCCAAAGACGAGCTTTGATTGTCCTCTAAGAAGTCTGAAGAACTATTCCTGAAGAAGAAATGACTAGAAAGCTTGCACAAGAGAGTTCAGGCTGTGTTGATGAATAAAGATTCATACAAAATATTGACTTCCCAGTTCATTAGAACTGTGCAACTTTTGCAACCTTATATACTGTTATACACTGTTATACCTGTTTTTCATTATCCTAACAAAACACATTTAAATGAGGGATGGCTCAGGACTTTTGGACAGTATGGTACATAAATGATACATTAGTGTACACAGGAAGGGGATCGATACTGCTCTGATAAAAAAATTTGATTGCACTGGGTCTTTTATACTGGATGTTTGTGAGATTATGTTGTTGGGCCCTTTTGGAGCATTTTTACTACAATAATCTGATGAGTAGTACAGCCTGCTGTGTGCTTAACTGTACTTACAGCTCTTCCAAGGAGAGTCTGCCTTCCATGTTTTAGAATGCAGCATGTTATGTAGCACTAATTAGTGGGTATCTGTGACTGTGTGATAAATCTGTGGTTGCACATTACTAACCAAACTTGCTAGTGTCAGCTGATCCACTCTCTGATGTAAATATAGTGTAAATATGGTCACTTATAAATAAATAAATACTAACTGAATAAATAAATAAAATTAATAAAAATACAGTTAATACTTCAAAGGGCTTCACAAGCCAGTAGATGATTTCACAGTGGGTGCTCTTATATGGGCAGTCTCTGATATACATGTAATGGTGTTTTTTTTACTCCCCATCACACACACACACACACACACACACGCACACACACACGCACGCACACACACACACACACACACACACACACACACACACACACACACACACACACACACACACACACACAAAGAGAAAAAGAGAGAGAGCTCTGACCTTGCTGCATTGCCTTATAAAGTCTCAGAAATGTACATTAAGCTTATGGTCAATGATGCAACGCAGTTCTTAATGACTTAAGGTGTAAACCGTCACACCTTGTTTTAGCTGAACGCAGTCAAGCCAGTGTGTAGATAAGGGATCTATCCTTCAGATACACAGTGATGACTTTGTCTGCTTGTCTGATTGTTGTGCAGAGACCCAGGCTTTGATGGCTATGGCTGGGGGGATAAGAAAAGGCCAGAGTGATGGAAATCTAGATTCTGTTTTTGCCAACACTCTCTCCGGATATCGATTTTGTCTGGAGACCTTCAAAGAGGAAGCATTTATGTCTGAAGCACGAGACAGTAGAGAGGTGTAGAGAGGATATTGAGACAGCTGGAGTGCAACTAATGCAGATTTGGCTCAGTCAGAGGGCTTGCCATTGGAAGGAATGTGTTGCCAGGTCAGGAATCACTCTTATGGACAAGCAAGGTGATAGACTGATTTATTGATCTGGCACACTGGCACACTTCCACACATAAGCTGGTAGACACACCTGGTTTCACTGAGAAGGTGATATGACTTTGTACTTCTTTTTAAATTTAAAGATGATAGTTATGTAAATTTTAGTTATTGCTTTTTTTTTTTTTTTTGCTTAAAAGTTACACTTTATCTGTTTTGTAGCAAATTTGCATTTATTAATCCATGATCTGTCCGTGACCATTTCTCCAAAAGTCATCTGTTCATCTAAAGTTGGAACCACAGTAATAGTGTTTGTATTTATTAGCTCAAGAATTACTGGGGTACAACATACTAAAAATCACATTTAATTGTTTTATTACTGACAATAAAAGCATCATGTTTTTGCTATGAAAGGACTTGTTGTTTTTACTACATGTCATATTGCTAGTGTAAGAAGATTCTCATGACATTAGAATATGTTGTTATTGCCATGCTGCCTAACATGACCTGAATGATTCTTATCACATGTAAAACCCTCCCATCTGTTAGTCAAAACTGGTTTAAGAAAAAACACAAACAATACACAGCCATTTATTCCTGCACAAAGGGTGTCAATCTCTTTTCAAAATGATACTGGCAGCAGCAACACCTCCACGCCAACCAGATCGTGCTTTTAGATTTCATACAGAATCTGTGAGAAAAGATGAAAGTCAGGTTCATTTATCATGTATCTGAGTGGTTCTGTCTTTGTGGGGGACAGGAAATGTGTCCTGTGACATTTGGCCACATCATCTTGAATTATTAGCGCCTTCTGAGAGGACACAGGATTTATCACCACTTCTGTCCCAACACCCTCTGATGCCACACCAAGCAGGACTTGTGAGTCTCCTCCAGGCGAGCTGTGACAGGCAGCCTGTTCGGGGCTAAATAACTAACAATTAAAATTTCACTGCAGATTAGATTATGATAAATCTATATTTGACTAGATTTAGCTGATCTATAATCAACAGTAAATCATTTTCAGTCCAGTTACTTTAATCCATCTCAGTATATATGTTCTGATGGGAATAGCAGAAGATTTTGGATAATCAGAAGTGAATTCTGGTTCCTTAGAGTAGAAGTATAAAAACATGGTGACAGTATCAGTTCACCCCAGAATCACACTCAATCAAGTTTAGAGAGCCAACTAATCACAACCTTGCTGAAAGTAGGCTTTGACAAATCATATTATTATGGCATAAATGAGAGATTTCCGATACTCTTCAAAGTTTCATTTTAGATGTGCTAACTACAGCAAAAGTTGTCAGTATGTGATCTTGTCCTGATCACAGTGATCTTCCACTTTTGGGAGTATAAATGTATAGTAAAATAGTAGTTATAATTGTCAAACCTTTGGCTTAAATGCTACTTTTACCTAAATTATGGGGGAAAAAGACAAAAGTTGCTAAAAGTGAATTTGTCTCAGTCCCTTTCTACAGGACATGTGTGTCCCCATGTTTGAAGTAAAAAGGTTAGCATGTAGAGTGAAGATATTTTTATTAACTCCTTTGTCACGTTGGCAAAGAAAGCTTAGATCGGGATGTCAGTTTCTACAATGTCCTGTTTAAAAGAACAAACAAAACAGGCGAGTTGAACCGTTCAGATTAGCATCTCTGAGAAATCACTTGGTTGAATGTACAAAGTGTAACCAACTGTTCCAAGTAACTAATTCTTTCAATCCCCCTATAGATGCTATACAAAAGTTAAACATGTCACACATTGCTCAAGCTGTTTAATTCAGCTGCGGTTCTATTAACACATCAAATGTACTTTTTAAAAATATAATTTAGGCATCATTCATTAAAACCAGCTCATTAACAGTATTTTCCTCTCAGATATGTGGTTGACACTAAAAACATATGATTTTAGAGAATATGTTGCATTATTAGATATTAACCAGAATATAAAATATTTAGCGTTAAACATTTTCACTAGTAATATGAATCCACATAACACAGATGAGGAACATCTTTTCTGTAGATGAATTACTTTTACCTTTCATACTTTATTTACAACTTGCCAATAATGTAGTTTTATGTGTAATGAGGTGCTTTTAGCGTTTTATTGCTCCTTTTGTTAAAGGAATGGTTCTAAAAAAACACCTTCACCACTCATTATTGTTAGATAATAGCAAATATTTATCAAGACAGAATGTAATAATATTTTACAATTTTTTAATTACAATTTTGAGTGCAGAGAGGGGAAGAGATCCAGGAGTCTGTCAGCATACATGAAATAACAAAAGACAGGCAGCACAAAACAGTATCATGGTCTTTGCTTACCTTTCTGCAAAAGTCACTGCATGGCGCTGGTTCTCAGGATGTTAACATTAGTTCTGAATAGGTTACTGCAAAGCTGCAGATCACAAAAAGTTGTCTTGCTTTGGATACTTTAACAGTATAAATGGGCTGTAATTGTACCTCAACTAATAATGTATTTATCTTATCACTTTGTGCTGTCAAAGCTTTTAGTTGCCCAACCTTTTATCATTGAAACCTAATTCTTTTGCTGCTTTTGGTTATCAGCAACGCTTTTTTTGTCTTCACTTTTTCTGGGTGCTCTTTATTGATCCAGATGTGTGTCTGTACTTAACCGATCCTTCTTAATATGTCTTTGGTAATCACTCTAGCTAAATCAACAAGGGAATCTTTAAAATGAGAACTTCTCTTCGCTGGATGTAATCTGCTCAGATAAACCTGCAGAGACCATTATACAGTAACAGTCTGAGGATAGATAATCCTGCCTGGTGTCACATCAGAGGATGGGAAGGCTGTCGAGGTTATCTCTGCAATAATGATCGCCCCTGGGACTCCCTACACCTGAGACGCTGCAGCCTGATAGCCTGGTCAACTGTACTCTGTCACTGTGTAGTCAAAAAATAACCTTTGCTATTTCTTTCCTTTCTCCAATTCCTAGCTACTGTTTCAGCGAATTACCTTCTTAATGCTTGTAGCTGCTCATCATGTTTTTAGTAAAGTGTTTTGTGTGTATGCACACTTTTTATGCCCATATCCTTTATGTGCGTACATTATATAATTTACAATTTGTCAAGTCAATATTTGGTACGACAGCCTTTATTCTTCACCACAATCTAAACTTTTTTGGTGTTTTTTCTTCTGTTCTTATCAAGGTGATCCCACAGTGCTTCAGTAATGTTGAGGTCTGGGGGGTGGCCAATCCAGTGTTCTGGTATCCTTTAACTGCAGCGGTGATGTGTTTGGGATCATTTTCATGCTGAAATGTTTAACTGTTGCCAATCAGATGCTTTCCAGATGGTATTGCATGGTGGATCTGATGGGACTTTTCTGTGTTCATGACTGTATCGATTTTGACAAGATGCCCTACACCACTGGCTAAAATTCAGCCTCACACTATGACAGAGTCTTCAGCGTGTTTTACAGATGGCTGTAGACACACACCATTGTAACTCTCTCATGACCTCCTTTGTATATATTGATGATGAGTTGAGCCAAAAGTTCGTCTACATCAACCCATTCGACCCGTTCTTGTGTAATCTTGCACATCACAGTCTTCTCTCCCTATTTTCTTTCCATAAGAATGACTGCTTCACAACCAGATTTAATTCCACATCCTTTTTGTTAACTGTCTGGTTGAATTTAATTCAATTTGTTATTTATTCTTTACTTTTTCTTTCTGAATGTTCACTACCTTTTAAAATTGGTTAAACGATTTACTGACTATATTATTATAGATTATAGGCTTTTAATTTTCAGTGTATTATATTAATTGTGACATTCTACTATAACACTATTCTTTTCACAAGTTTAAATAAAATAAAGCACACTGTTGCTACAGTACCTGCTCTGCTCTCCTTGGCTGCCCTTCTCCTTCTTCTGTACTGTTGCATGGTGACAAGTTGGACCAGAGTGCTGGCTGACGCTGAGAGAAGTAATGAAAACAAATGGTTGTCATTACAAGCACTTCACAACATATTGCACACGCTCCATAACAAAGCCAGACAAGGAGTTTTCATCATAGCCAGCATAGTATAGAGGACAGACACTCCATTTCTGCTTTTTTATATTATAAGACTGTGATGTTGGGACTTACAATTTAACTGTTCCCGAAGGAAAAAAAAAGTGTCAGACATGGTACTATATAGCTGGGTACAGCATCATAGTAGCACTGCCACAGTTAGAAAGTTATTTCCCACTGGGCCTACTACTGCTTACAATGAGTGCGGTCACATTACTAATGATTCTTAAATAAAAGTTATGAAGTGTCAGTAGTTCCTTTTATATTGGTGCAACAGTCATGTTCATATAAATAACATAATGACATAAACTTCCTGTGCTGCTATATACTAGACTAGTAACTACAACATCATTGAGTGTGAAACATTTATTATAAAACTCATCATTGTGTCAAAAAACATCCTTAAAAAACTACTATTTATCTTGTGACTGTTTTGCCTTGTTCTTAACATCTGTGAACAATACATAACAGGACATAAACAACAAATCCAATCACAAAGACTCAAAGTCACTCATCTGAAGCCAAACTGCCTCGCAGTTGCAGTTCAAGACAGAAATTAAAGTCGACTAAAACAATCCGGAAACGTTCTGGCAACTTTGGTTTATCATCAATTAAATCTAAAAGTCAATTTCATTCAAAATAATGTCAAGCAAATTAAATTTTCATGCGCTGCATTTCTTTGAACTGTTCTTTCTCCAGTGTATAGCATATCTATTATCTTTAATGACTTTAAAAAAGAAGAATTGAGTGCAAAAAATTGAGTTTATTTTGGATTTTACCAAACCACACACCATGAAAAGTATACATACAGGCTTAAATATATGCAGGAAATTGGTCTTGAGTTTTAGGAACAAACTAAGAAAGGCTTAAGCCTGGAACACCAGGATCACTGTGCACAATGAAGCCAGTTTTACATCATCACAGACTGACAGAGTTTCAACCAAGAAAGAAATCAATCAAAGGAAAAATTAACCCCTTCAAGTTCCATTGAAATTTCAGCTGCCCACATTGACACTCCAAATGCCTTGTGAAGAAACATTTTATAGTCAGATGAGACAAAGATGAGAGAACACTGTGCTAGCAGTCAAGCATGGTGGTGGTGTCATGCTCTGGCACGGTTTTGCTGCAAGATGAGCCACAAAGGTTCATGTAACATGGACCCCTTATTTTTCAATTTATAGTTTAGTAAATTCATAAAGAACAAGAAAAAACAACCTTAAAACAGCACATGTCAACTGATCACAACCTAAAAAGATCTACAACAAAAATTATTATGTGGCTTATTTCAAATTAATTCATTTGCTCCCACTACCCCACTACACTGGAGTGTAGATTCCCCTGACAAATCCCACTTATTACCTCTTGCTAGCATATTTAGAGTGTTTAGCAATTTAGAATACAACTCTAGTGTCAGTCTCATGTTTCTGCTCATTCAGCCTAAGCTCTCACCCTTAACACATATTATAGTTGGAAATATTTTCCTTGTGTTAAAATTGTTAATCCTGTTAAGCTCCTTGCATGTAAATGCTGCCATTGTATGTCCAAAACTGGTAGCTCTCATTGGTTTAGGTGTAACTGAAGTTTCACTACTGATCGTTTGATTGTGTGTCTAGCGGTAAGACACATACATACAGATGTCATATCTGACTACAGATATCACATCCTTTAAGTCAGACACAACATAAAAAGAGGAGATGGGGAAGAGGTGTGTTGCAAAGTATTTAGCAAATTTTTCAACAACTATAGGGACTTAATTTACATTATTCTATAACATTTTAGAATTCGACGACAATTATAAGACAATTTAAATTTATCTGGGTAAAAATATTGATTATATAACACTACTTCCTCCCATTCTTGATAATATACAAAGTGATTAGATATTAATTCTTCACATACTACTTCTTTGTGCACACACACGTTCTCCAGCACGCTTTTTAGTATCTCAACATCTTTAAGATATGCAGTTGTTCTTCTCTTGGAGCTTTGCTGCCACTTCCTACACGGGAGAAGTCAAGTTTGTTCACCCTTTGATGTGGGAGTGTTGACTCATGTTCCACCTCCTCTTCTGCTGGTGTATATCTATAACATCAAACGTCCACGTGTACTTTAACTGTACTCTTTACATCCTTGTCTAATGTCCCAGCTTGGACAAGAAGTTGTGAACTATCATTTTGCTTTGCTAATAAAGAGGTGGATCAGTTTGGGGTAGTTTAGCAGCCAGCAACAATATAGGGCATCTCGTATTCAAGGAAAAACTCAGATATCCCTTTGTCAGCTTTACTTAACAACAATATTTAAATCTTATCGTTACTTCCAGGTGCCTTGTGAGCAGCACTGTTATTGCATCCAGTATGTTAAAGGAAGAGAGGAGGATTATAACAAACAGCAGGTAATTACTCACTAATGAGGATGAATTGTCCATTTCCCTCCCACATATTTCCTATCTTTTATTTTCTTTCCTGTCTTCCAGTGATACAGGGAAGAATCAGTGTTTGTGCTTTCTTTCGATGCGTGTTCCTCAAGCAATAGAAATATGTTTTTTCCCCTTTAGGCTCATGGGCTGACATGGGCATCATGTCTGTCTTTATACCCATATCCAGTAGCAATGTTTCAACCAATTGTGTGTACACAGTGAACTCCAGCTAAATTTAAACAACTCTCCACAGCACCTGTATTATCCATGTTGTGCTCTGCCACTGGGGGAGGAATCGTCAACTGTTGTACTGTAAGTTTTTCTAAAGTCCCCCCCTCAACCCAACTTCCCTGTTCCAAACATACTACCTCATTTGATTGTTTACTTTGACACACTCTTGGCTCTCCCACCTCTGCCCCCCCCCCCAAAAAAAAAAAACATTAGTGGTCCCCACCGTTAACCTTGTTATTTCTTACCCTGTCCTTTTATATCTCTCTCACACAGGCACACGCACACATATATACACACATGCTTTTTACTAACAGGCTACTAGTGGGAAATAAAAAAAAAATTCCTTTGTACTGAGCTGTGGCCATGTTGGATGTCTGTGGATGGGAATGTATGATAAGAGGAAGAAAGGTTTCACTGGGGAGACTCTGGGGAGCAAAACCCAGTCTTACTTTCACAGGAAATGGCACTTTCAGATTTCCTCTGAGCTGCAGGACACGGCTGTTTGCCTAGAGAAAGTGACCCTGCTGTAACGGTTTGTACTGAATGTTACATCAAAGGGAGCTGTAATGTCACAATCAACGGATCTGAAAAGTCAATAACAAGCCATTCGAACACATACCACACAGTCACACTGGAAAGCAAATAATAACTCACTGCTTAGATGTTTTACAGAATAACTTAGCAACTGACTGAGCAACTTGATACAGTTACTATAGCAGCAGAAAATAAGAAAGCTGAACAGCATCAGATTCTAATAGCTAAAATCGAGAATCGAGACTTACACAAAGAATAAAAACGTATAATGTGACTGAGATCTCGAAACATAAAAAATAATCAAATGGTAGATAGAATAAAACCAAAGTGACAATCATCTAAACGCAGTCATTTTTGGTCCTGGGCGAAAATACTTGGACCATCGAATACAGACAAAGTATTGCTTTTGATTACAGACATATCAACTCATGAAGGCATCTGCATCATCACAAGGAAGCAAAATCACTCAAAGGGGTTCTAGGCAGCTTTACTACAGGAACTCTATGTAGCCTTGTAAAGTTTTACACGCTGAGTTCATACTGCAGTCAGAGTTGATATCTGACTGCAGATATAAGGCTATATACGTATAAGGCTGAAATTTTAACTTCTAACCACTGGATTTCCTGAACTTTCCTGATTTCTCTCCACTTTTAAGAACTTTTTGTTTAATTTAGTTGTTGTCTAAAAATGTTAAGTTTTATTAGCTTCAGTTGTTTTAATTATTATTTTAATTATTAGATGTTATTATTATATGGAGGACATATGCTAGTGGTGTGTGGTGGTTGTCACTGTTGCCCGCTATGACCCTGATAAGGATAAGCAGAAGAGAACTGATGTAACAGGTAAGATTTGGGGAAGTCAGTACAGGTATTGCAATAAAACACAGAACTTTTTGAAAGCACTCGACTCACAGTCTTGTGCAGTCTCAGTAAGCATGTCCATCAATGCCTCATCAGCCAAGTTGTAATAGAACTTTAACCAAACTAGCAAACTAAAACTAAGGATATTTTTTACAAGTTCAAAAAACATTTTCAGTTTAATTTATTTTATTATTTTCAAAAATTGACTTTTTATTTTAGCTAACTAAAATGGGTTTAGACTTTAAAGTCCAGACTTCCATCTGACTGAAGTGTTATAGCTCGACCTTAAGATGGCTGTGCATAAACTGATGCCCACAAATCTCTAGATTTTGACAGAAAACCATAGAGGCCTGTAAAAACTCTTTTACATGACTTGTGTTTTATTTATTTTATATATTCATTTATTCTAGAGTAAAGGTTGGTTTTTAGTCTTTGTTCGACTTCTGAATTCTCTCTCAATTCCTTTCGTATTCTTTACAAGTAAGTATTCTTCTTATTTTTAGACTTTTTTACTTTTGATTCCAAGAATCCTGAGTTTACTTTTGATTATTATGGTGATGGGTGTCAGTTTTGCAAATCAGTGTTTTGGTGTATTTTATTGGTAGTAGTTTTAATTTCCTGCTTTCCCGTCTGTTCCTCCCCTCTGGTTTGTCTTTCATTTCAGAACCTGTTCTAGATTTTCTGTCCAGCCTATTCTCTTTTTAGTATTTTTCTTTAGTTTTTTTTTCCTGTTTACTTTGAAGGTTTGTTCTCTTCAAAGCCTTGTGTCAATTTTACTTCCTCCTTTGGGATCCTCTTGATTAGTCGTGTCCAAATTCATAGACTGCATCCTCCTGAGGACCCGGCCTTCACAGTCTACGTGGGCCGGGTCCTCAGAAGGTTGGGTTAGGCCGGAAGTAAACGGCCTTCTGATTAGCGTCACCGCTGTCTCGGTGGACTTTAATAAACTCGGCCGTCTGCTCCTTGCTATCTAAAATATAACAGGACACATGGCGTAATTCTCGACTATCTCACCCTTCTGTTTAATCAGTTTTTCTTTTTGACGTTTATTCAGCTGTGTGAAAACCAAGGAGGAACCCACCCAGGGGATTAATAAAGTTTATTTTATTTAATCTAATCTAATAACTTTAATCTCAGCCAAACCGATTTACTCACGGACAAATAAAACACTGAAAAAAGACAACAATAACATTTTTAGGTTGTCTAAGTGACTTATATATAACGGTTTAACCTGAGTAGCAAAAGTACACGGTGATCGTAGTTGTGCCGTTCTCGGCGGCTTCAATGACCCTCAAGCTCCCGGCTAGCTATCGAGCTCGTGGATAACAGACGTCTCCGAAAACGTCAAAGCGCTTTTGAAAATATGCGATGTCTTAATAATCCGAGCAGATATTTGAAGTTTACACACCAACATTCTCGCTTGAAAATATGTTAAAAGTTATTTTGTGAACCAGAAAGATTAATATGAGTAATTTTAAAACTTAGTAGCGGCCTCCATTGCCAGAAACTGGAGTTTGGCTGGGCCCCGCAATGAATTCTGGGATATGGTAGGCCACGAAGGACACACCCGACCCATCCTTCAAATTCGGGGAAAAGGAGGACGCATTTGTTGGCTGCATTCGGAGGAGTCTACGAATTTGGACAGCCTTCGGCGCATTGCTGTGACGTAATCGGTCTACAAATGCGTCCTCAGGAGGATGCACCCCATGAATTTGGACACGACCATTGTCTTCACCTGTTAGTAATTACTTTCACCTGTGTCTCATTCACTATCTGTTTCAGCCAGCCCTCTGTATATAAATACTGCTGTCTCCCTTTTTGCCCTTGTCAAATCATTTGTCTGTGCTTCTCATGGTACCTTGTATATTCTCTTGATTTCTCTGTGTGTTTTGCTGGATTCTGTTATGATTTGGGAGGCTTCGGTTAAGCAGGCAAACAAAGCCTTGTCTTTAGTTCTGCCTTTGTGTCCTAAATTCAGTTTCAATACCTCAGTTTAGCCACTTTCCAGACCCCTTATTTTTCACGCATACCCTGGCTATTTTGAGCAGCTTTTTTTGTTGTGTCCATTCATAGCTGATTTTCAGCCATAAAAAAGAGACAAGTCAAACCAGTACATATGCCTAAGTATATAGCCAACTAGCTATCCAGCCACAGTAATAAAAGCAGGGATAGAAAAACATGTCAACTGACACAGGATTTAAATGGTCCTGGAGAACTACAATACATATGATTGTGTTTTACATATCAGAAAGGTACTGCATTGTTATCTAGGCCAAGATTGGTCCAGCCAAACAGATCATATTCCTCTCACTTCACAATTGTTTTGTTATAGTTTTGCTGTACATTTTTCTTTTGGTAGCACAAATGTCCTCACAGTACCACTTGACTTCTTCTCAAAATAACAACAACAAAAAAAAAAAATACACTGTACATATGATATATACAGCTTTTAGTTTACACTTGAATGTATTGCTTTGCAATTATAAATTAGGAAAATCAAAACAAAAAATATGTTTTTTTCATTGCTTTTGGGAGACAGTTTGCTCCATCTTGGAGAAATAAAGTATAGTAAAGAAATCAAAGGTTTTTGAAGCTGTTCTTGCAGGGCTGTCTTATTCTACTTTCACAGCAGTAGTAAAGAGATGAGTTCTCTGCTTGTACATCAAAGAAGGCTTGATTTGCCTTATACAACCTTTACCCTAAAACCTAACTCACTTGTTGTTACCCTGACAGGCAAAGTGATAAAGTTACAATCTATTCTATTAAAAATGCTTTTAGAAGGAGAAAGCAAACAAATACAGCAAAGCAGAAGAAAATAAAAGGAAAAATTACAATTTGCAGTGTGTGTGTGTGTGTGTGTGTTGTTTGTATATGAATCTGGGGCCAAAGAACAACAAAGCAGTTTACATGAGACAGAAGCGAAGCAGACCGATACAAAATAGCCTTAAGCTGATAGTTATGACTTCACTGCTCAAATTCTTTTATTATAACATGAATTTGTTCAAAGGCTCAGCTCAGTAAATATGACTGCAACCCTTTACAACATCCAAACCCACCAAATACATTGATTAATGCAATGTGCAGTAGTTTAGAAGACACTGGTGCAACAAACACAGAGATTCACACCCTCTGACAATAAAGTTTAAGTCAATTACAGCAGTAGACCATAGTGTATTGTTAGAAGTGGAAAGTACAAACACTGGACTAAGCCTAATGGCATTATTTAAGAAATTGGGGAGTACATGGAAACTACACAGAGGGGTAGTGAGGGGATTTGAACAAAGGCCATTCTTCTTGTGAGGCAACAGAGATAACCACTGTTCCACCATGCTGGTGCCAGTAGTTTTTGCAGTAATCTGGAATAAAGTGGCCAGCAAATAATTCAATCATTCTTTGTGCTGTCCCTTAGTGTTTCTTTTTTTTTTTACTCATGATGTCCCTAACAGCATTAAAGCAGCATCTGATTTTTAATCCTAATATAATGGGACAGCATCTCATTTCATGCTGCTTTAATGTAGTGTGGTTTTAAAAGTTTGTATTCAAACAAGTGCTTTTTTAAATTCTTGGGCAGCATTGAGTGTTCCTGAGCTGAATATTTTTCTTCTCCTTACTGTGCCCTCACATAATCCTATTGTCTATTAGCAGCAATACCATTAGCACTTCAGTGAACAGCCAATAAGGAAGCAGTGTATAACCCTGACCCAAGGTTCAGCTGATTGCTTGTTCTTGAACAGTGGCTAAGCTGCAACTGAGAGTAAGAAGGTGGGGCCAATAAAGATTGGGAAAGATAATAAAAAATGAGGGTAAGCATCCATGTACCCTTGAAGACTAACTTGCTGAAGACAGAAGAGTGAACAACGAGGCACTATTCACAGTTTTGTACAACTCAACGTTTTTAGAATTTCTACAAGTTAGCATGACCCAAAGAGCTCCAACAGGAATATAAATGACAGGTTAAACTAAACCAGCATTATACTTTTACTGCATGTTAGGAAAAAAATCCCCCTATATCGCCTCTTGTTTCCTTTAATGCCGTGTGAGTACTTTATGTGCTTTTGTTTGGACAGAGGATCGTTGCAAATACAGTTTATCAGAACATGCCTCTTGTATTTAGACATTTCAGTACCAATTCCCCCAGAGCACTAAGCATTACCTTGCAGGAACAAATTCAAGTGCTTGCCCACTCACTGTAAAAGCACAAATTTATGGCTTAACATCTGTCTGACTCCCACTAAAACATTTTGCACAGCCTCTCCTTTGCCCTGATTACATCTATCTAAAAGTGATGCATGCATCAACCAGTTGCTGACAATACGGCTGCCGTTTGACATTTGACAGAAATGTTTTGGATCATAGTTTGACATGTTGTCATGCCCATGCTGGATGAAGCTTCTGACTGATCTCTTCCTTAATCACACCTCCTTCTCCCTCCGACTGCTTTCCAGATTTTCCTTCTCTGCCCTTCCTTAACCATTCTTGCTTCACTCCCTTCCTATCTTACTCCAGTGCTCCATCACCTTAGCTCCTCATTTATTCTGTCTTCCTTCTATCTCCTCTAGCCCGTCTACACGATTCACACTCTCCTGTCCTCGTTTCTTCCCCACAGCCTGTGGTGCTCATTTCAGAGAAGAATCATCCAGCCCCCTGGAGTTCCAATGCTTTGTGTGGCAGAATCGTAAATCAAGAAACCTAGAAGACAGATTCCTCTCCAAACTCTGCCACTTGTAAACAGCTGACTGTAAGTGATGCAGTGTACCAACAGGCTGAAACTAACACAAAACTGAGAGTTAAACACAGGTAGAGGATGTAGATGATCAGTCGCGAGGGACTGCACGGATGTTCCCGGCCTCAGAGTTAACAAGGCGTGACAAGATGCTTTTCAGAAACTGGTTCGATATGTGCTGTGAGTTTCCCTGGTACTCGGCTGAAGTTTATTTATAAAATGTTTTTTAAAAAATATGGTTTAGCACAAAATGCTTTATTGAGAGCAAGGGACATAAAATAATAATGATATAAAAGAAAGAATGATCGCATCACTCAGCTCCAGATGTAGGGCAGAGCTTATGCGTGTTCTCCTCTCTGCACACACATACCACAGTGGAAACTAAATACTGGATCACTGCAGGGCCCACCAAGTAAACTTTGAAACACATGATCTCGCACAGCTTTGTCTTCCCTTATGTTCTGTGCTAGTTTGTTGCATTTGCCATGAGATACAGAAAAATTAATGGTTTAGTGTCATTTGATCAAACGTTACTTCGATCAAAAGTCAGATCACTGTGTAAAGTCCTATGAAGTATTTATGGCTGTAAATGCTGTATAGACATAAAATGCTAAATTCAAGGAAATAAAATATAATCTGGTTTAAGGGATTTGTACCGAATGTCGTGTCAATCATGGATACCTTTCATGTCTCTTTGCAGTTTGAATGCGTGGTGAGCATTAAACTGGAATTTGGTTTAGCAGTTATTGACATCTATGATCTCAAATGTTGGGGATCATTTCAAACATGAGGGATATCAAAGGCAGAACTTCCAACAGGGGAGCCTCAGGGCCCAGAAGGCAGGAAAAAGCACAATCAACGTGACTATCAAGTAGGCCCTCTGCTATACACAGGATACATATAGTTGGTGAGCTTAAGTTCCACATTAGTTTGTTTCTTTTATTTTTATCTTGTGAAAACAAACAATTTCATTTATTTAGGAAGTATGCATTTTCCTTATAAATTGCTGCAAATATTTACTTAAATCACGTACACACCAGTGATTAACAATGAGCACATTATAGGAAAGGTTTTCATGTTAGAAGGGTATGCTGGGAAATTACTTATACTGAAACTGAAACACATGCAGGGTCAAGAGATGAGTTAGAAATGGGTGGAAATGGGGAAATTAATACAAAATACAAACAAATAACTAAAACTAAGAAAACCTTCCATCCATCCATCCATTTTCTTCCGCTTATCCAAGGCCAGCTCGTGGGGGCAGCAGCCCAAGCAAAGAAGCCCAGACCTCCCTCTCCCCAGCCATCTCCTCCAGCTTATCTGGGGGAATACCAAGGCGTTCCCAGGCCAGCCAAGAGACATAATCTCTCCAGCGTGTCCTGGGTCTGCCCTGGGGCCTCCTCCCGGTGGGAGGACAAGATTGCACTCAGGGGGCATTCTTGTCAGATGCCCGAACCACCTCAACTGGCTCCTTTCGATGTGGAGGAGGCAGAAGCTCTACTTTGGAGCCCCTCCCGAATGGCCGAACTTCTCACCCTATCTCGAAGGGAGAGGCCAGCCACCCTTCGGAGGAAGCTCATTTCCACTGCTTGTATTCGCAATCACATTCGTAGGAGCTTAGATCGACCGGTAAATTGAGAGCTTTGCTTTTACACTAAGAAAACCTGAGAATACGAAAACCAGATACAAACAAGATGACAAGAACAAAGAACAGCACTGAGGTATTTTGATGTAAAACAGCGGTCCCCAACCTCTTTTGCGCCACGGACCGGTTTATGCCCGATAATATTTTCACAGACCGGCCTTTAAGATGTCGTGGATAAATACAACAAAATAAAACTAGTACTGGTACCGAAAAAAAGAAGATTTAATCATAACACACGTGAAAAGACCCAGGAAAACTGAGTTAACGATAAAAACAATAACAAAATAACGCTGAAAACCGATAAACACCCTGAAAACCATATATTTCAGACCTGAGCCTCAACTCTCGCGGCCCGGTACCAAACGACTCACGGACCGGTACCGGTCTGAGGCCCGGGGGTTGGGGACCGCTGATGTAAAAGACAAATGAGGAACCTAAAACAAGTGAAAAGAACTCAGATTTACCAAGAAATTAGAACTGACAACTCTGATGCAAGGATATAAAAAAAAATAACAAAAGCACAAAATACTGGAGGAGGTTGATTCAAGCTGTGTTGTTAATGACTTTGCTAAACCCAGGTCAGTATGTTTTGTAAAAGTTTGACACATTTTTACCTCTTATGTAGAAAATATGCACTGTAGCTAATAGGCATCTCTTTTTTGTTCCATGTTTGTCGGCACATTACAGAACACTTTATGTTAGCTTAGCAAGGCTAAACTACTTTGGGTTTATGGTAACCTACTTCAGCACTATGGTATGAGTTTATACGATAAGCTTGGATATATATGTATATACTGTGTATGAAGTTGTATACATTTAAAATTGTAAAAGGTGTAAAAACACGTAACAATTCCTTTTAGTTAACATCTCATTTACTGTTTTCAGGGCTTTTCGAGAGACAGAGAGAGTGTGCTTGTGATACGTGGTCATCCACAACAGTTACTGCATAATATTACATAGTGATGCATAATGCTGGATTCTGACATTTAACAAAGCTGCCACCCTACTGCTGCATCTGTCAGTGGAAGCCTTTTGGTGATTAAAGTGTAACGTATCACTGAATATTTATATAGTGATTCACATGTGTGAAGAAAAATACCAGAAAATTCCTTTCTTTTAAAATGCAACACACACAAAAACACCCATAAAACATACTGCACAGATATTCTCCTTTTTATAAAGGGGCAAATGTTTAATGCTAGTCTGTTCCTTATACATGGTGTTAAACACTTTCTAGACATTCTGTTGGGTTTAGTCATATTGTTGATTGCTGTGCACTTAGTCAGGAGTGGGTCCTCAGCAGATGTGATATGTGGGCCTTGGTGGGAAGCAGCAACTCCCTCTCTGTGTGAAAATATCCAAACGGCAGGTCCTGATCGAGTGCCAGAATCTCCTGCCAGTCGATCACCAAGCTTCTCTCACTCACAGGATTGAAATGTGCCTGTCATTTTTCAGGTGGGAGGGGATGGGGCGTTTGGGCTTGAACATGCGGTTCTTTTTTCCCTCAGTGTTGGATCCAAATCCAGCACTGAGGGACTGAGATAAATAAAAAGGCAAAAGGAATGAGTACTCCAACTGAGTTTTTTTGGAGCTGTTTGGTCATATTTGTGATGTGAACAAAATTATAACCAATGAGACTAAAGAGCTACGTAGTTACATTTTTATGGGTCTCAAAGAAGTACACGTGTCTGGAAACATGTCCAAGCTGCTTAGGAGGCCAAAGTTAACAGCACGAAAGAAGAGCAAGAATCACTCTGGACTGATTGCAAACCTTTTCAGTAGTTAATGGGTACTTTTCAGGCATCTAAGCTTGAATCATGCTACAAGACCCACAAATATAACCCTCATATCATCTTCATGGAACAATAGTTTTCAAAATTGCTATCAAGACACACATTAGGAGATGTGAAAATAGCCATTGATGCCCCATTATCTTACAATAAAAGCTTAACAAGCTCTTTGGGTGCTTTATTGTGTCCAGTGTTATGGGCACTTAACCCTGGCATAGAATAAAATGTCATACTTGGCACACCTTTTGCAACAATCACAGGTTAGGATCTGATCATGAAGAAATCGTTATTCACTTATTTATTCATTTTCTCGTATTGAGTTGTTGGTGTTATGCAACCATAAGATAATGTCCCAGATGCAGAAGTGCACAAACAAATCAGGAAAGAAATGATTACTGAAAGCATTACAGTGCTTCCAAAACAAAGATCTGATCAGCCATTCTATACACAGAAAAGCAAATGGCACAATAAGTATCAGTCATTTATTGTGGGGCCCCGACACTGACAAAAATAACCGTAAATATATTCCCACTACGGATAATACTGCATTCAGACAGTGTTTCTCACTCAGAAAAGACCTCTAAATGACTACCCCATCAATGGCACCACATAGTATCCTCTACTTTGTAATAAAGGGTTTCTCTTTTGAGTACTTCACTTTGGAAAATGGTTGCTTTATGGCAACCTTCACTTTTCTGTGGCCTCCTGCAGCTCCATGAATCCAAGAATGTGTTTTAATTCTCCTCAACACTCTGCCTTTGACTCTAACAGTGAAGGGGCTGTGGCAATACTGGTGAGGGAGAGGTGACTGCAAATTCCTTGTAATGATTAAGAATGCATTCAAAGGCATATTCAGCCTTTTTTTTTTTTTATGTCAGCTTGGAGCTAAATTGCTCTCTTTTTCCAGCCCTCTGGATGCTCAAATGCCACTGTATTATATGAGATGTCCCCCTAACAGGTGAAGGGGCATTCCATTACTTATTCATTAACTTAGCTTTTTATTTCTATTTGTGGAATCAAAGAGGCACAAAGGGAAGATACAAGCCTGTTTCTCCACCTCTTCTTCTTGTAGCCAAGCAAAAGCAAAAACATCATGGATAGCAAGATGTGTTTGGGCTCACACAATGTGGCTATGATTAACATTTAACAGGACATAATCAAGCCGCAGAGAATAAGAGACATCATGTTGCCTGACTCATTGTTTTTCAAAATGAGACTTTGGTGTAAACATTTTGTTGGTCAGGATCTGTTGAGATGGCAATTAAGAACACTTGCTACCCTTAACATTTTTTGTTCACTGCCTATTGTTAATATTAGGTGTTAAAATTGTGAAGGGTTGCAATGGCCTGTATGTCAAAGGAACGCCATCACAAATAAGTATTTGTAATCACAAGGCCATCCAGTCTTCAGAAAATTCTTTGAGTTTATCAGGATTATTGTTTATTTAATGATTCTCAGCACTTACAAAGGATATATTGTATAAACACTGCATATGCCTTCTGGGTGTTTTCCAGTTATACATTTTAATCTTCGAACATCTATGATCGTGACCTTTGTGCATTTTGAACAGCCACTAACTGATTACATCATTTAAATGTACCAATGCGTAGAGTTACCCAGCCAATGCGCACACATTTGCATGTGTGCATCAATCCTCTCTTGGATCTTTTATTTTGCTTGAACAGCATGAAGACTGGGGGCATCCTTGCCCTTCAACTCTCACTCCCACCGAGGTGGTATGTGGCTTCCCGGTGTGCCACTATGCCATACTGATGTAGTTCACGGGGGGGGATTGTGGAGCAGAGAGAGTTGACTTTTAAAAATACTTTTTTTTCTAAGAGATGTCCCCCTTCTTTTTCTACCCTATGCATCACTCTACTCCTCAGCTGCTTTGAGAGAGAACCTCAGACTATTATAGATGTCTGGTTGATGTACATGAAAGAGTGGGAAAGTTTCTGTGATTAAGAGGCCACAAAGTAACTCTTTATTGGTGGGCCTTTAAGGTGCATTCTAACAGTGAAGGACAACTTAAAAGGCAATATTCTGTTTTAGGAGTGACGCTTTTCAAGCTCAGGGAAAAGTGCCACATTTTTTTGGCCATTAAACAACAAATCTTGGGAATTTAATAAGTCACACTTGCCACGTTCTAGTCAGACTGATATTTGCTCCTGGCCTTATAGACTTATAGATATACAACAACTATTGAAGGTCAGAGTAACTTAATATTTTAGCAACATAGCGTTTCTCAGGTTTTTCTTCTAGCACCAATCCTCCTTTCAAAATCACGCTCCTTTTTAAGAGTGAATCATTTATCAAGAGGGTGTCTCTCCACCACCTCAAAAGAAGTAAAAAGGCGTTAATAGAAATTACAGTTAAATCCTCATCCTTAAACCCCCAGCATTAAACAGCAGAAATTATTCTGAACACAGTTGTTGACAAATGGTAATTAAAAGATTTGTTAATGTCGAGTGATTAAAAACACTGCGAGCATTTCACAGGGAAATTCAGCGTGCAAATTGCTTTCTCTCTGCTTGGGGCTGCTTGGTTTGTTGAATGAAAAGCCCTTTTTCCACTGTTATCATATATAAAGAGCTGTCACTTCTCCTGCAATGGAATGCACAATGTGAAGAATTAGCATTTTTCAACAGCTATCTTGTTGGTGCCAGGATGTGCAATTATTGGCTAGATACTTATTTTCTCCAAATGGTAAGATAATTCTCATTCCTCCAAGCAAGATGTGGTCAGTCAAAGCCTTGGTGTGTGTGTCTGTGTGTCTCCTGTGTGTTTCTTTTTCTTTTTTTTTCTGTTTGTGAGATTTGCAAGAAATAAATGGACCATGATTCTTGTGGAAAGCTTTACTTGTTGAATCTCCTCATTCTTGCATCTTAGCTTTTAGCTGTTGAATGCCAAAGTCAAACTCTATAGAATAAATCATTTTGCTTTAGAACATCTGTGTGATGAAGTATTACACTACTTAAGCCTCATTGGTGTTGTTTTCACTGAGTACTTCAGGATTAATTATCTCCTTAATACAAGTTAATACCTGGTTGAGCTACATTATGTAATGCAAATACTTAACACTACATTATGAACTCTATGTTGACTATGACTGATTAATCATTACATATAATTTTGAAATCACACTGTTTTCTTGAATATCTACAAATGATATGGTATAACTAATAGCTCTCAGTTGACAAAATGTATTATATTTTCTACTCAACACTGAAATATATTATTAGCAATGTTAGTAGAATATGACATGTTACCTTATGTTATGATGTCCACTTTGTTATACACACACACACACACACACACACACACACACACAATGTAATAACCTGTTTTCCATCCAGGACATGGGCAGTGAGCCAGGCTTGATTGTCCAATTGGACATGGTATACTATGAACAAAAGAATCCATCCAACCAGGACTTGTCCTTTCACAAATGAAATGATGCGTAATGATGGAATATAGTGTGCAGTCAAATAGTGTGAGACAATGATATGCAGTAATTGTTGCTCGATAATCTGAAACTAAATAACGCATTCATCTTCCGATGATATAGGTTAAATATCCGTTATAAGCACCAACAGCAGGTAGTCACTTTATTTAAAGATTTATTCATAACACACGTGAAAAGACCCAGGAAAACTGAGTTAACGATAAAAACAATAACAAAATAACGCTGAAAACCGATAAAAACCCTGAAAACCATACATTTCAGACCTGAGCCTCAACTCTCGCGGCCCGGTACCAAACGACTTAAGTTTTGTTTTGTTGGTGTTCAAAAACATGAGCCGACGACTAGATGAGTTGGTGACCATTTTAATTCTTTTTATCAACATTTTTAACTACTGGGCAATTTAGATAATTGTTGGGGTTTTATGGTAACAAAAAGTAACGAAAAGCAATCATCTGAATATATGAGCACCTATATCCTAAAGACACAACTGTGGTTGGTTATAATATTTACAATTACATACTAGTAGGAGGTTTGTATGGAAATAATCCAGCTGTGACTTAAAATTCCTTAGATATAACACTACACCATTATAAAATTTAATGTGGCTGGATCTTTGAAAATACAAACTAGCCCCCATCTCACTCCTCTGCTGATTGCTTGCAGTCTGCCCCCACTCTCCCTCAACATCTGCAAGCCCCACTGACTCTCATGTTTTGCTGTTTCAGCTAGATGGGCTAAAGTGTTTCAGTGCTTTTAAAGAATTACAGGAAAACCCAACACCTAATTTGGAAACCTGAAGGTTCTGGGGCATAGAGAGGGTACTCTCTGACAATTCAGGAGAGGAAAAAAGTTTCAAAGGACATTGATGGTGATGGAGAGAATTATTCTTTTTTTTTTGGAATACAGGTTGTTATTGTTCAGCTCGAATATTAATTCTGATTCATTCACCAACTCATCCACTTCCTGTTTGAATACATTATTAATCAGTCATTTTACTGCTGACTCACTCACTCAGTTCTGGCATACATCACTGGCAACATTCATTCCCAATTAGTTACCAGCTAATGGCTTTAGAGTATTCTCACATGTCTCACTGGATCTCAACTGAACAGGGTACAAATTCACTGGCTTGATGTGGTTTATTTTATTTGTGTAAAATCATGTGAATATACTTAGAACAATATTTCAAATATTAAAGTTTATTTATATAGCACCAATTCACAACAACAGTTTTTTCAAGGTCTATACTGTAAGGTAAAGAACATGTAGTATCAGAGAAAAACCTCATCAAGCAAGCAACCACTTTGAGCAAGCACTTAGTGATGGTGGTACGGCAAAACTTTGTTTGAACGGGAAGAAACCTCAGCAGAACCAGGTTAAGGGAGGGGCTTAAAAGAGTCATTCTTTTGTCTAAAGCTCGATTGGATTGAAAAGATACAGAAATCCTATGCCTTTGACTGCTGCACAGGCCACAAAGCATCAGACTTGCATGATCAATGGGATGGAAGACTCCTGTAGTTTTTTCAGGCTTTCTATTAGATTTGCAAGCCAGCTAGGTTTTATGGTTT